>NC_134506.1:1929598-2207098 GCF_027942865.1 Odontesthes bonariensis
TCACGCTCTTTTGCACTGGTGGCGAAATGTTTTTAGATAAACCCGAAAAATGAATAGGCTACTGCAGCATTATAATGAGCATGTTTAAACTATCAGCTTACCAACGTAAAGTAAATAAATCTTCAACACAGTAAATGTTGTAGTGTTAATATTCAATAGGCCTAGGAAATATGAAAAATCAATGTGAAATAGACTAATAAATAGCACGTTGTGAAATAACGATGTCAGTAGGGTATGTTTTTTTTTTTTTTATCACACAGTCATTCAATGTGCCTGAGAAATGGAAAGAAGAAAAATATTCGGCCTACAGAAAGTAAAGTAGAAAACTAACCATATGCTACAGCATTAACAAGCCTATTTCAGCTTTCCAACGTAAAATAAATGGAAGAGCAGAGTAGGCATATACTGCCAGCGGACAGCACGCAGGGTCGCATGATTGACAGTCTCCGCTGCTCCCTGTTCTGGGGCAGCTATAGGCTGCTGCCAGCGAACAGCTCCGCTATGACAATGCGAATTAGATGTCTCCTGTTTGTGTGTCTTTTTTGTTGATTATAGCACAGGGCGCCTTTTTGGTTCCAGAATGTTTGTCGTCTTATCTGCACATTTATTTTGTGCCAAAGCGGTGTTTTTGGGCTAAACCAAACCTAGGTCTGTGCGCCTGTGTTGTCACTCAGCTGGTCGCCCTCCCCGCTACATAATTGGTCCTGTAACTGTGTTCAATGTCTTAGAAAGTTGAACATTCTAATCCATTTAATTTTTGCAACATGTTGCAGAAGACACGCGCTACCAGAGAGAATGGATATTATAGGCCTGCTTTTACAATCTCTGGCGCTACCGTGAAATGAAGCGGAGCTGTTCGCTGGCAGCGTATAGGTTTAGCGCTTCCATTTATTTTAGGTTGGAAAGCTGAAATAGGCTTGTTAATGCTGTAGTACGCTATAGGGTTAGTTATCTACTTTACTTTATAGGCCTAATGTTTTCCTTCTTTCCCTTTCTCGGGCACATTTAATGGCAGTGTGATAAAACACTATAGCCTATTTATATTTTAGCGCATGTGCTTGGGCTGGTTAAGTTATGCGGAAGAGAGGAAGGGTTAGTCGGCTTTTTTAACAGCTGTGGAGGAAAGGAAGGGAGAGGAAAAATTGGCGCAATATCACCTCGAATGCTTTTCAATGGTCTTATTAGTTACCAATAGAGGTACGGTGCCTTTTTTTGTTTTCTATCACCAATTCTTCGATTTATAGGAGAGCGAGGGAGAGATATGCGTGAAGCAGGTGTAGCCACACCTGCTTTTTTTAAGCCGGCTGCGCGAATGGAAATGGAGGGAGATGTGAAAAAATGGCACCACTGTTCGTTTTTGATGCTGGCTTTGCGCAGCTTTGTCAACTCAACTGCTTTAGGGTGCTTCTTATTAGTTTGCAGTAGGTAACCGGCTACCGTTGTAATAGCCTAATGTTGCAAGGGGTGCCGCGTTGACGGATTACATTCTGGCCACAGGCACACGGATTTTCATAATTGTTATGTCGCAAGTGAATATAAAAAAACAGACAGCTTCGGGTAGGCGGGCAGCGAAAGGGAGTGGAAGAGACAGTTCTGACGTTAGAAATGACTGTCAGAGAAAGATGTTGGCTGTGACTGCACCACTGTTACTACATGACTGCGCACATCCTCGCCATGGAAAATGGGTTCGTGCAGTGAATGCCTAATTGTCTGAAGGACAATGCATTAGGTCTAACTACCTAGGCTACTACTTCGTTGTTTTTTTCACGGAGGACGATTATAGCTAAAGCGATGCGGGAAACACTGGTGGTATCGGTGCATGGTATCAGCAACTGTTTGACAAGTACGAGTATATAAGTGAAGTATCGGTGCCGATGCCGGTATCGGTGCATCCTTACATATAACAGACAGAAACTGTATAAAGGATATTCTGTAATTACAAGGCCCAGCCAGATTGGCCTGCTGCCTGTGCCATACTCTACATGTAATTGACCACGAAGCATGCTGTGTGTCTCATACTTCCCACATAGTAATGATCAGAATACAGAGTGTGCTTCAGATTGAGGAGCAGCTAGTTAAAGGTAGGGTAGGAGATCCTGGATTTTGAGTCCAGCGAAGCTGCATTTTGAAAATACACAGGTAAAAAGTCCCAACCCTTTTCTTCACTTTCCCCCCGAAGGCACGCCTCTAGAGTACATGAACGAGCACGAAGGTGCACGAGCGCTGTTCTGACAGCAAGCATCGATCGTTGCCGTATTTAGTATTTAGTATTTAGTTTATGCTAACTATACGTTTAATAATGCTAGGTGCTAGCCAAGCTGGCTCTAGTTTAGCTTCCTGCCAAGCTTCTGGGCGCGTAATTCGTTCACGGAGCAGGGTACGCGCACAGGGGGAAGGAGGGGGAGGGAGGAGCAGATTGCAGTTTGATAGACGGCATCAGAATCCAATCATTGTGATACTGTTTTTCCTAGATTGTACGTTCTAGAGGCCACTAAAACTTTTCATATTTGTGTCAAAACTTTGAATTAATTGGTTGCAATGGGGGTGTGAAGAGTATTTCAAGCAATATGTAAAAAAATGTTCCAGAAAAAGATCCCCTACCCCGCCTTTAAATGTCTGTTCAAGGAGTCGGATTGGATTGGAACTCTAGAAAAATGAATAGTTGCATCAATATTTGTCTTGTATCTGTATATGCATTTGATGCCGTTAAATGCATTTGAATCTCTAGAAAACTTCCCAACAGTTTATTTCTGTTTCTTCTTTATTTCTTTTCCTGGTTTGGTTGAAAGTCACTGAATGTCCGCTCTCTGTGTTGTTCTCTGTGCAGCTGACCCCACAGTAAAGGACTTCATCGGTGGTTTTACAGCACTCCACTATGCTGCTATGCATGGCAGGGCACGTATCGCCCGGCTGATGCTGGAATCTGAGTTCCGTGGTGACATTATAAATGCAAAAAGCAATGATGGTTGGACGCCTCTTCACGTGGCCGCGCATTATGGTCGCGACTCGTTTGTACGCCTCCTGCTTGAGTTCAGGGCTGATGTGGACCCATTGAGTGACAAAGGGACCACACCACTACAGTTGGCCATCATTCGTGAGCGCTCGAGCTGTGTACGGATTCTGCTGGACCACAGTGCAAACATTGACATTCAAAATGGTTTCCTGCTGCGGTACGCTGTTATCAAAGGCAATCACTCATACTGCCGCATGTTCCTGCAGAGGGGCGCAGACACCAATCTTGGTCGTCTTGAAGACGGCCAGACTCCCCTGCATCTGTCAGCCCTTAGAGATGATGTGTTGTGTGCCCAGATGCTTTACACATATGGGGCTGATACCAACACCAAGAACTACGAGGGCCAGACACCCGTAGCTGTGTCTGTTAGCATGTCTGGAATCAGCCGACCTTGTCTGGATTTTCTGCAGGAGGTCACCAGTAAGTTTCACTGACACTCTTTTCATTTTTATGAATATTTCAACTCTGTATTTGTAAGAAAGGATGCTAGCTGGTGTTACCTGCCTTAATGTTAGTGCTGCATATCATTAAAAAGTTCCAGTTTTTAACTGGGGGAAAGGTAAGCATGAAGTGCCCCTGGGAAAAGTACGACAAAAGAGTCACCAACAAGAAGCCTGCTTAGCTCCACAGGCCACTTTAAACCCCTAATATGTCTTTTTTTCTGATGAAGGCATGACACTCTGCTCTCTGCCTCTGACTGCCATCTATTGCCTTCATTGAAGGGGTGTTTGACATCATTATTCATAGTTAGGATTATACGATCACAGGCAAAGGAGGGCAAGTGATGCCAAAGGGATGAGAAAAGAGTTGATTATTGTTTTCCATGTACAGCCAGAATTTGCCATTAGTGTGATTTAATGCACACACCTGTTCCAGTGCACTTTCCTTTATAAGGCCTGCTTTGTTTTCTTTTATAAAAGAACTCTGAACACATCGCTCCTTTCACCTAATGTCCAATCAGCAATAAATATTAACAAAATGAAATGCATATCAATAAAACATACCAAAGCACATATGTATGTATGTATATAACTATATATATATATATATATATATAGTTATATATATATATATATATATATGTGTGTATGAGTATATAAAAGCAGCACACACACGCACGCAGTAAATACTCCGGAATGTAAGCTGACCTGTGTGTCCCACCCACTGCTGTTGCACAGAATTCACCGGGGGGCAGTCTGTGGGAATGAACAGTCATTTGATTTCTTTTTGCTGCTGCCATCTAACAGAATCATCCTGGGGTGTGTGTGCGACCTTTGTGCATGCATGGATGCTTCCTGTGTGAGGCTTCTGGTGCTGGCCGTAGGTTACAAGACGAGGATAAAACGTTGAGTTCGATTTCATGAAAAGCAAGACAGGTTTTAATTATTAACTCTTTCGGTGCCAAAGACGTCTATAGACGTCAATTGCGTTTTTAACGGAGCGGGCTGGGGGACAATCTAGCGGAGTTTGTCACTAAATCTTGGGCTTGTAAACACTAAACAGAGAATGTACTGGCAAAATTACCCGCAAGGTGGCAGCAGTGCCACTTTGCACAAAAAAAAAAGCTCGTTTTCTCCATTTTCTTTGGGGTCAAACAGCTGTTTTTGGTGAAACCAACCTATGTTCTACTGTCTATTACTAAAGGACTGAAAATGGTAGAAACAAACTTTTTTTTCCTGATCAAAGAAGAGAGTGAACTCTTTCTTTTGGTAATTTCGGTGTGTACATAGTCATAAGACACACTTCTCTGTGGGTCTTGGAAAATCAGTCAAAGTACTGAAAAACACTTGGCAGTATGGGTCTCTCCGAACTGAAAATGGCTGGCAGCCAATGAGTTAACTAAGGAGGGAGAATTTCAGAAATGCCTTGAGTGAAGTCCCATAACAGTCCCAGGTCACAGGACGGCACATCACCTGCAGAAGTAACGGTGGCTGCATTCCTCTACTGCCCCTTGAACTTTGATATCAAAGTGCTGAGCACTGGTTCAGACGGGCCCTTTCAGGGACTCCAAAACTTCAGCCAGATCACATATCTGCTGGCCTGCTGCTTACACCTTTGCCCCCTGACATGAAAGGGAGCATGCATTGCAGAATGTCAGGCACTCCGCTGCTTTCAGCTGCTGCACATGTCACTTTGGCTCCCATTAGCTTGTCCCTGTGTCACATAAAGCTGCAAATGAAAATGTGCATGCATTCAAGCTCCATGGGCCATCAGAGCTGCAGTTACATTGCAAGCCTGTTTCTTCCCTCTGCTGTTGTCTGATAACAGCAACAACAAACATGTAAATGTAAAGGAGCAGACTGACTGCATTGAGTGTGGAGGGCAGGAGGAGCAAAGGGCAAACGAAACGAGCCTGTTGCCAGTTGGTTCCAGGGTTAAATGCTAATGTGGAGTGGTCATCTTTTTTTACAGTAGCAGCTCGGACTTTGTTTTTCATCTGAAAGCAGACCCTAACATCATCACACTCTTTTTTTTCTGCTATTGTTTTATTTATTGTTGAATCTGCACCCTGTGATTCAGAAGTGTCACTGGATCCGACAGACATGGGTCCTAAGCATGTTTAAACCACATGAAGGTAACCCCAGGCTGCAGCTCCATAATGCCTGGTTTATGGTCGGTGACGCAAGACGCAACGCAAGCCCTTGCGTGTGTCACCTCAATTTTCTAAACTTCACGCAAGACGCGAGCACAAGCCACTATCTACATCACATCCGGCTGCGTGTTCATCTTCCGGTTTCATCCCCTAATAAAAGACCGCTGTTTTCAAACATAGACATATTATATATGTCTATGTTTTCAAACACCAAGGTAGAAAGCGAAGAAGAAGAAGAAGAAGAAGCATGAATCCTGTCGAAGAGAGACTTGCCGAAGAGGTCCTGGTGGTGAATTTCCTTTCATCGTAGTAGGGTTATCATTGAAAAAACCCGCTGCTCCACCTACTGTCCTGGCGGTGAATCCATTATCCATAGCCATGTGAGTCACAAATATTTCCATGAATTTTTTGTACATCATCTATGCTTTTTGCACGTGTTGCTTCCATATAACGAACTCCACTAACATCAGTGTGTCAGACCCCGTGCCATCTTTGGGCCCCACCCACAGACATTGTTCATGCCTGTGATGCTGTGGTACAAAGGCAGGGAACTGCTCGAGCAGCATGTAACACTTCAGGACTGTCACCAGCATGTGTACCAGCCCCGTATCACAGCACAACTTTCAACGTAACGGATTCCAGCAGGGTGTCTGCTTGGTCTGTTTTACCCGGGGCGGGGGGGGTAGGACTCGGCCTCGGCCTCCAGCAATCCAAGACATAGATATTTTGATGTTATTACAGGGTCAGTTTTAATGTAGGCCACCATGTTTTCCAAACCTTAACCAAGTCATCTGTGTGAAACGCCAACGAGTGACTGCAAATGAAAGCAGGAACAACATGTCATAATAAAGCTACCAGTGGTCAAGATGTCTATCTGGACTCTCCCATTTGGCCATTAGGTGTGTGTGTGCAGACTTTTTTGTCTATTAAATGTGACAACAGTCAAACTCTGACTATCTCATGAAATGCTGTGACACTGTTGTCCGTGGGAAGAAAAAACTTCATAAAGTTAAATCACGTCCATAGACGCGCCCGGATAGATCAGATGGACGGAAGTCCATGGTGAGACTGCGCTGGTTGCAGAGGAAGGGCTTCTTCAGACTGTGGAATTAGGCTGTCTCAGTGCTATACATGCAGTATGTACACTGATAACAACTGTTCTAACTCAGTCCGCCGGTGCTAATGGTCTCCTTTGTTAAGTTAATGTTTTTGTTCCTTTTCCAGGGCAACCACGAACTCTACAGGACTTGTGTCGAATAAAAATCCGGCACTGTATCGGCCTTCAGAGCTTGAAATTCTTGGAGGATCTTCCAATTGCAAAGGTTATGAAGGACTACTTAAAACACAAGTTTGACAGTTTGTGAAGCAACAACAAAAACTCTGAATGAGACTATGCAATCGTCCTGCTCCGAGTCTCTGTCTCGTACATGTTGAAGGGTAGTCACGCCAGGATGCTCACCCAGTCTTTCTTTGATTTCAAATTGCTCCTGTTCTTAACTGAGCCTTTTTCCAAGTTTTAAAAGTTGCTGAAGAGTGGAAATGGCTACAACCCCTGCAAACAGTTTTTTTTGGGCTACAAGAAACGTTTTTTTTCCTACAAACTTGTGAAAAAAGCCATGTTGGAGACCTTCTCAGTCTTCAGTGGTAAAGCCTTTGTCATATTTATTTGTCTGTGATCATCTCCAGGTCTTTGGGCTTGGAAGGCTTTACCTTCCATCATTCGATCTGGACTCTTTCTGTTTCACTGCCAATATAATGATGATCTTTTCTTGACCGCTTTGCCTTTTTGGGTTTTTTTTGCCAGAGCAGCAACTCTAGTCTCTCTGCAGAGACCGATGTTTTTTATGTGATGTTGTTATTAAGTCCTTTTTTCCAAGAAGAAAGCTCAGTGCTTTCACCAAAGAAAATTGCACATTAGCAGTCTTTGTTGATCCTGATTGACGAGGACTCCACAGGACACCCTAACAAAACCTTGTTAACCTTCGAAGCTTTTGATCATCGGCTCTGTGAGAGAATGAGATAAATATTGAACTTTTTGGCCATAAGAATGATGATTCTGTTTGACGAAAGAGTGGTGAAGCATTTAATAGCAAGAGCTCCATCCAAACGGTCAAAGATAATGATGGCAGTGTTATTCTTTATCATTTCATTTTGGGCTTTTTTTTCAGCCAGGCAACCGTCAAGGAATAAGCACCATGAGAGCATTTCAATCTGCAGAAAAGGTGGCCTTGGGCAGCCTCTGAACCTCAGATCAGACTGTGACACAATACTCACAGATAAAACGGTGAAGACGGGATTCACAGGAAACATATCAGTATTTTTGCTCTGGCCCAATAAGAGTCCAGACCTGAAACTCCTCCAGCATCTGTGGAGAGAACGTATAGCCTTAGTGACTAACAGGAAAACCTTCCACCCTTAACAACCTGCTAAAGAAAGGTGGGCCTGAATATTTGATGGGGTGAATTCTTAGCCGCTGATTACTCAGAGAGAGTGAAACATTTGAACAGATACAGTTTCCTAAAGATCTGAAATTGTTTAAATATTATCTTTAACACAATGTTTTACCTGTTTGTTCCATGATGATGTAAATTCCAGCCAGAGGAAACAAATCAAATAAACATCAAAGGATGTTCAACTGAAGGCAGAGATGGTTTTTCTTCTGATGGGTTAAAAGGAGAAAAAACTTCACAAGGTTACATTCCTGATTTTCTACCAACTTTGTGAGTCTTTAAAAAGCTCTCAATGACCTCCTAAACGTTCAGATTGTGTTTTTCCTCCTCTGAGAGCCGTTCACAGAGACAGTAGAGAAGTCAAAACTTGGTCTGTTAAATAAGCAATGTGGGCAGCTGCACTTTTCAGTGAAGCTATTAGTGTGCCGCTCTGTTTTTAAGACAAGAAAAAAAGAAAAGTCGAGTAATTAAAAGCTAGTTTGAGAGCAAAATGGTAGAATTCATTTGATTCATCTGTCATAGAACACTGAGTGAAGACCACATTAGCATTCAGATAAGCTCCCATTGGTGATAGCAACCAGCTGACCAAACCTTTCTGAACATCCATCTGGTCATCCATCAACAAGATTGAGGACTAATAAGGCAGCTGATCACTTGTGACAACTGTTCTCAAATTAAATGGAAAGAATTGCAGCTCAGCTGGTTTGAGTCAGGCTGTAAGTTTTTAGAATGTACTAAAAGTGGAAATTATTTTAGTACAGTCTGGGGCTCTGCTCTAATAAAATCCTGATCTTAGAACCACAGCCTCATCTGACAGAGTCACCATTCGAGTCATTTAAAGACAAGTATTGGTCTAACTCAGACCACTTTGAAAAGATTAAAAGAAACTGTCTGGCTGTTTGGAAAGAAATATAAAGAAATGAGAACGTGACTCAAAACATTCATCATAGACAAGAAGGTCCCTCCTCCCCAAAGTGCTGTGAAGGAGAGATTGGGATTCTGGCTGTGGACTTGATTGCTATCAGTTTGGCGACCACTCCAGTAGATAGAGTGAGTGTTTGGAGTTGTGAGATTTAATCTCACACAGAGAATCTGTGATGTGCTGCACAGGTGTGAAATTATTTTGGAACTTTTAGTCTTGTTTAGAAGTCATTTGATCTCACTAGTTAAAAAGTGAACGATGAATAAAATTGGTTTCCATTTCCATGGCGTACAGAGCATTTGAGTCTGGGGTGAATGCGCTGACCTTTCCTCACTGAGGCAGTAACTGAAGGAACCCTGAATCATTTCTGTTTCAGTAACAGACACGCTGAGCAGAAGCTATAATCAGTGTAAATATGTTACATTTTTGAGCAATAATCTCTGTTATTCCCAACATATTTAAAGTTTGGAAATGTTGTGATCTGTTTGGTGTGACTTCTTTTGTCTGTGTGTGTGTTTCAGAATTCAAATATTCATAACCTGGAATAATTTTTTCTGTGTTGTCATTTGATTCGCTCGGTCTTGCAGGAAATAGTTGTGTGAATTTTTTACAGTTGAAAATAAAACAAGATATTTTTCTTGGTGTTTCCAGTTTGTATTATAATAAGATGCCTACAGTGTTCAAATGTATTGACATGTCAGTTTCATTTTCATTTGATTTTCCATGTTTGTCTCGAGCTTTGGGGTACAACAGCAAAGGTGCACAGCTGGACCAGCGTCATCTTTACATCTGTCCTCCAAGAAGAAAGGGAGAACCCAAAAGTTTACTAGTGCTTAAGGGAAATATGTTTCATCGTGTAGAACCATGAGGTTTTAATGCTCAGACCGTCGTTACAGAACAGAAGACTGCATTCCAAAGTTAGAGACACAATTACTGACAGATGCAAAAGGAATCCTGGGGTGTTCTGCTGTTTCCTGAGAGGGAATCGGGTAAAGTGGTTCTATACTCTTTGCTTCATTTAGCCACCATGTTTTAAAGTGACATGTTCAGCCTCACCCTGTGGCGACTGGTTGATGCAGCATATGAAGCATGAAGTCATGAATCCAAAAAATCTAGATGTGTCGGGGTCATACTCCCCTCTGAATGAACAAGTCAAAATTAAGTCCTTAAATTGATTGACAGCAACACCATAATGTTGGTTTATACGCTGACTTAAGCACAAAACCTAACTGCAAAAACTGAAGTGCCTGTGCTTCATGATCATTTCTTTATCTTACTTTATCTTCAGTGATTAGTTTCTTTTCCTCTTTTGTACATTTTTTTGTACATTATAAAAACTAACAAACCACACTTTAAAATGTGTGAATTTACTACAAGTTCTCTCCTACCTTTTGGATATATTAAACGAACGATGCAATCGTGAGGAAAGGGTGTATCGTAACATCTCGTGGTGCACACAGTTCTTGTTTTTCTCCATCCATGTCGTCAATAGTTATCAGATGAATCGGATGACCGTGTGATGGGATGTCAGGGATCTTGCTGGATGTTGATTTTCCACATCATATTTTACATTCATGTAGGTCAAGCCGAGTTCATTTGTATAGCACATTCCACATGCCAGGCAAAAAGTCAGTGTGCACAAAACAGATGATTAGTGTACGGAAAAGGAAGACATAAAAATGAGAAAAGTCCCTGTGAAAACAGCTGAACTGATGAGATACTGGCAGATATTCTTTTTCCTTTTGATGCATCTTAACTGTCATGCAAGGTTCCCTTTTGTAGAGGATTGTGTTGCGAGTGTCTGTGCTGTAGACTAACACACGGAGCAGGTGAAAGCAGGAGATGGAGGGAGAGAACTGGTAGCCATGCTAAGCTAGAGAACCAGACACACCGCTAAAAAGTGAGAATAAAGATTAAAGATCTGTAGGAGTGAGTGTTAGAAAATGAAAGTTTCTTTACGGTGTGCCCATTTCATGATAAAGTCAACGTAATCACCTGAAAAGAAGCATGATCAAAAATGTTTTTCATGCAACTGAAAAGATGATTTTTTTCATCGAGAAGAAGACACCACTAAGACTTGCATCAGTGAGATTAAAACCAGCAGGCAGTTCGGGCTGGGACAGAACGAGTGGCCTGCTGGCAGAAATAACCTGCAGCAACTTCCAGATATTGAACGCATGCACGGGCGACACGAGTCTTTTAACATGTTTGTGTCAATACTGGCACCAAAAATGTGGAGTTTGCACACAACAACCTTAATTCTGAGCAAACATTCAGATTATTATCAGATTATTTTCTCAATTTCTGATTCACTCAATACTCAACAAAAAAAGGTTCCTGGTTCTACTCTCAGCTGGAGCCACTCTGTGTGGAGTTTGATGCTCTCCCTGTGGATGCGCGGGTTCCCTCCCGGTGGATGGATGAAGTATAGAACTTTTCTTAACAATGGTATGAGGTGCTTTACGAGAAGAGGTCAAGTGAGTTAGAGTCAGATGGGTGTTCACAAGAGCACAAAAAAGTATTTTTTAAATACTTAAATATATAAAGTATTTGATAAATGAATCAGACATGGTGTGTTTTGTTTTTTTTTCAAACTTTATTTTGCAGCTTTTCAATAACAGACATACAGCTTACAAACACAGACCACCTCCCTCCCCTCCCCAAGGCTCTTAAACAAAGACAAAAAACAAACAAACAAAAAAAAAAACGAAAAACAAACAAACAGAAAAGTACAGGAACAATGCAAAAATAATCAGACAGGAACCTCTCATCATATGTTGAGTGAGCTGACGTTTCCAACGTGACCATATGTTTATAACCATGTAATACAGCTGGTGTTAAGGTACATCATTGGAAAGGGAACCCTTCTACAAATTCTATAAGGGGACTCCAGGTCACTGTGAAATTCTTGCCGGCCTTATATAACTTACATCTCAGTTTTTCTAAAGGTAGAAAAGATAGTACATCTCTTAGCCACTGCAGAAATGACGGAGGTGAATTCGATTTCCAGTTAAAAAGTATAAGTCTGCGTGCAAGCAGGGAAGCAAATGCCAAGGCGTTAGCTTGTAATTTTGAAATTTTGCAGCCTAGAGGTGGTACCCCAAAGATGGCTATGTGGTACTCAGGCGTTATAGTCTGACCACAGATTTTGGAAAATACATCAAATATCTGTCTCCAATAGTCGTTGAGAGAGGTGCATGCCCAGAACATGTGTCCTATTGAGGCGGGTTCATGGTTGCACCTTGGGCAACCAGGATCTGTGGCGGGAAAAAGTTTCGATAGTTTATCTCTTGAGTAGTGCAGACGATGGAGTACTTTAAATTGTATTAAACCCTGACGTATGCACAATGAAGAGGAATGTATACGTTTTAAACTATGTTGCCACATTTCTTCAGAAATTTCAACCCCCAAATCCCTTTCCCATGCCCTTTTAGTTTTATCCCAGGATATCGGTTTCAAGTCTCCCAACATATTATAAATCACAGATACACGTTTCTTTCCATAAGGATCCAGTCCTAGTATTGCATCTAAATGATTCTTAGGCGGTGGGAAAGGAAACGACGGAAACCTCTTACTGGTAAAACTTCGTATCTGAAGAAATCTAAAATAATGCGATCTGGGTATATTGTGGTCATTTTCAAGTGTCTCAAATGGGATAAACACATCATCAGGGTACAAATCACAAAAGAATATCAACCCATTTCTATGCCAATATTGAAATGCATTGTCAAACCCGGATGGGAGGAACAAGTGATTACTTGCTATCGGGAAATATCTGCTATATTGCTTTAAATCAAAATGCCTCCTGAACTGCAACCAAATCCGGAGTGAGGCTTTGACAACTGGGTTTGTGAGCTGTGTATTGCAACTGTATGGTAACCCTGTTGTGAGTATTGGTATAGGGCTGGGTAGTAGTTCCATGTGAACCCAGTCTGGACCCTGCTTATTTTCATATGTGTGAATCCAATGAGTTAGTTTCGCTATGTTAGCAGCCCAGTAATACCAGAGAAAATTGGGTAGTCCCAACTCACCCGCATCTTTAGGCACCTCCAGGTACATTTTTTTCATCCTGGGATTGGAGTTGTTCCATATAAATGTAGAAATTAGTCTATCTAACTCCTTGAATCTTGACATAGGGATGAATATAGGGATCATCTGGAACACATAGAGAAATTTAGGTAGGATTGTCATTTTAACTATATTTATGCGACCTGCTAGTGAAATTGGTAAAGTTGACCATTTCACAAGATCTTGTTTTGTTTGTTCTAATAACGAGTTAAAGTTATATTTCTCCAGATCTTCTATCTTTCGGGTAACTTTAATTCCTAGATATGTGAACATATTACGTTCTGTTTTAAACGGAAATTCTGAATAATCTCTGTCTGCACTATCAATTGGAAAAAGCAGGCTTTTTGAATAGTTCAGTTTATAGCCTGACAGATGCCTGAAGTTCTCTAGAATCGACAACAGTTTTGGTATCGATACCGTCGGGTTGGATATATATAGAAGCAGGTCATCCGCGTATAGCGCCACCTTATGGACTTTGCCACCACGGGAGATACCGGTAATACCCTCTTCTGTTCTAAGGGCTATAGCAAGGGGTTCAACCGCCAGGTCGAATAGATATGGGGAGAGGCCACAGCCCTGTCTGCAAGACCTGTGAAGGGGGAAATAGTCAGAGATATTATTATTAGTCCGTACAGCTGCAGTTGGTGCATCATATATTATCCCAATCCACATTAAAAATGATGGTCCAAAGCCAAATTTTTCTAAGACAGCAAACAGGTACTGCCACTCAACGCGATCAAACGCTTTTTCGGCATCCAAGGAGATCACTGCTTCTACGGGTTCTTCAGACGCCGAGTGCGGGGTGTACAAGATGTTGAGTAATCTACGCATATTATAAAACGACTGTCTACTTGGGATGAAACCCGTTTGATCTGGATCGATGATTGTTCGAATTACACTGTCTATACGGGTGGCTAATATTTTTGTAAGGATTTTATAGTCGCAATTCAGCAGGCTTATTGGGCGGTATGAGCTGCATAACAGAGGGTCTTTGTCTTTTTTGAGCAGCACTGAAATTATGGCCTGGGTCATGGTTTGTGGTAATTTCTGTTGTTTAAAAACGTCCCGGTACACCTGGCTAAGTATCGGCGCTAGCTTGTCAGCAAATTCCTTATATATCTCAATTGAGAACCCATCAGGTCCCCCCGCCTTTCCGCTCTGCATTGATTTAATTGCCTGTAATACCTCATTCGCAGTGATCTCTCTATCTATCTGTAAACTGTCCTCCGGGGTAATCGTTGGAATGGTCAGCCCCTCTAAAAATTTAATAATATTCGACGGGTCGTCTGGTGGTTCTGACCCATAAAGATTCAAATAGAATTGCTTGAATTGGTCATTTATTTTATCAGGGTTAGCTGTTTTCTCCCCCAGCTCAGTGCGAATTTCGGGAATAGTGTTAGCAGCTGCGGACTGTCTAATTTGGTGGGCTAAAAGCTTTCCAGCCTTCTCCCCGTGTTCGTAAAATTTCTGTTTTGATTTAAAGAATAATTGTTCAGTTTGTTTAATAGAAAGGTTATCAAACTCGGTTTTTAACAATAATTTTTCTCTGTAGAGCTCAGGCGTTGGGGCATCAGCATATTTACGATCTACCTCTGCTATACTGTGAGACAGGTCGCTCAAGTGTTGTTTACGTTTCTTTCTCTCATAAGCTGTATAGGATATTATCTGGCCCCTGAGATAGGCCTTAAGAGCCTCCCATACCGTTGTTAATGGCATATCTGGTGTGCAATTGAATTCTAAAAAAGTATCAATTTGTTGAGAGATGAATTTTTTGAAATGATCTTTAGATAGCAACAGAGGATCAAACCGCCATGTACGGCGTGGTCTGACGCACTCTGGAAAACATATATCCAGCTGTACCGGGCCATGGTCAGAAATAACAATGCTATTATACTGGCAATCCCTGACCATAGGGAGAGTCCTGTTATCTACAAGGAAAAAGTCGATCCTGGAAAAAGAGTGGTGAACTGGAGAGAAAAAGGAGTATTGCCTAACAGTCGGGTTATCTCTCCGCCAGGGATCAAAAAGTGCATATGTGTCCATAAATGACTGAATAACTGCACCAGAGTTTGAAATCTTACTATTAGGTCTGGGATTTGATCTGTCCAGTTTTGGGTGCAGAACGCAGTTAAAATCGCCCCCCAATATCAGCTGGTTGTTGTTGGGGTCTGGTAATGTTGCTATAAGATTAGTGAAAAAAACAGGATCATCCCAATTGGGTCCATATACATTAGCTAATGTTACTTGGGTACCATACAAATTGCCAGTCACTATGACATATCTACCCCTGGAGTCACACATAGTCTGTGATGGAATGAAAGGGATGCCTTTTCTAATCAGGATTGCTGTGCCACGTGCTCTGTCATCATTTTTTGAACAGAATAGTTGCCCTATCCAAGGTTTCTTTAACTTCGTACCTTCACTTGAACGCAAATGAGTCTCCTGTAAAAACACGATATCACTTCCTAATGTTTTTATATGTGCAAACACTCTACTTCGTTTCACTGGGTTATTCAATTCAATTCAAATTCAATTCAAAAATACTTTATTTATCCCAGAGGGAAATTAAATGTTGATGTAGCTCAATTAAATCAAAGAGTTATTATAGATGCTGATGGCTGTGGGCAGGAAAGATTTCCTGTAGCGGTCCTGTAGTGTATGGATTCCCTTAATATTCCAGCTCAAAAAGCGAATATGGCCTGACTTCCGTGTATTAGACATTGTACTTCTAGAATGAATGAGAAAAATGAGAAAACAAAAAAAAAGTCCCTGTCTGACTACAAATCTAAAACTAAAACTGAGCCTTAAATCCCTATGCTGATCTACTGAACCTGTTGAGATCGCACACCCCTCTTCTAGCTTTGTGCTGCTGATAACCATCTAACCTATCCTTCTAACAGGCCCCAACCAGGGCGAACATGACATAGATTGGATTAAACATTGAATGAAAATTGTTTACATATAACCAACATCAGAAAACAAACCAGGATACCTCTACATGACCCACCCCTCTTTAAATTGTTTTCCAGGTACTTCATACTGACAAACACCTCTCTATTATATGTCCCTTAAAATAGAAAATGAAATAAAAAAAAAATTCAGAGTGTTATGGATACCCATTCACACATGTTTGAAAAGAAAAGGAAAAGCCACTCCATAAAGCAAACATAAATGTACAAATGTTCATAGTGGGTAGGAGTAGCAAAACTACCTGAGGATATCAAGTTTTTATCAAGTATCCATGAAATAAAGTCTCAGTGTTACCTGGGAGCCCGGTTGCTGTAGGCTCAGTAAGAGAGAGAGAGGGAGAGGGAGGAAATCCCGGTGTTCGGACTTTTCACATTTGGACCCACCAGATCCTTCCCGACGTCATCATTGTCCTGTGTGGTGAATCAGTTTGCAATGTCCCTTGGCCTCAAGTTGTTTTTGATATACTCCATCGCTGCCGCTGGATCCTCAAACCGTCTCTCCTCACCAGACGTGTCGGTAATACGGAGGATCGCGGGGAACCGGACACCAAACCGAACATCCCGGCAGCTCCGGAGCAGACGTTTAGCTTCGGCAAAAGCCGCTCTTTTCTTCGCCACCGTCACCGTGTAGTCCGGAAACATGCTCACTCTCTTGTCGCGTAAGGTCAGCGGTGCCGCGCGGGCTGCTGCACGGAAGACCTCATCCCGTTCCCGTAGGTAATGAAATCTGACCACGATGACTCTGGGAGGGCCCCCCTCGTTAGCACGTCGGGCACCGCGATATGCTGCATCCAGGGTTGGGGTGAAATTGAGGCCCAACAGCTCCTGCAGTAGTTTAGCGATACCCGCGGTGGGCTGCTGTCCTCCACGCGATTCAAAACCTTCCTCTATCCCAACCAGACGTGCACAGAACCGGCGCTGCCCCCCGTCAATTTCCTCTACTCTCTGACGAAGTGATGTGACCTCCGCCTTTAGCTTGTTTACTTCGTTTTCAGTGGTAGCCGTCTTATCCGCGTATGTGTTCAGGCCAGACTCCAACTCTCCCAGGCGAGTCTCCTGACTCGCCACTTCTTCGTGAAGTGCATCTATCTTAGTGTTCAAGTCAGCTGTACTTGAGTCTATCCGGGCCAGAATCCTGCCTTCACTGTTTGCAATGGCGGTCATGAGAGCAGATAAGCTTGGAGTCTCTGGGCTCTCCTCGTCTGACGGTTCCTCGTTTGTGGACGCGGTTGCAGCCGTGTCCGAGGCTTTAGCAGAGGCCTCGTTCTTGTTACCTTTTTGTCTGGGCATTTTGTCGTTCGGCCGTGTATCACAACAGATGGAGCCGTCAGTACGGTACATTGGTATTACTCAGTTGACAGGGATGAACATGGACCGTCTGAAGTTGGTTTATAACCATTATTTTTCCAAAAAAAAGTTCGCCATGACGGGAGCTCTGCACAAGCACAACCTCACATATCGCCGCTCGCTAGCGCCCCCAGACATGGTGTGTTTGACTTCAGTGGACAAAAAGTTCCATAAGATGAGGGCTCTCAAGGAAGAGATCAGACCTCTCTTTTTCACAAACTAGTCTGATTAACAAGGCATTATGTGCAGATCTCAATGGTCTGGAGGGAAAAGACCAGGTCAATAAATCTGACATGTATGTTGCCATTTAAGGCTTTGAAGATACATTTTAAAATCAGTTTGAGATCTGACAGGAAGCCAGTGTAGGGAGGCAAGCACAGGGTTGATGTCTTTAAGCCTTTTCGTCCCCATAATGAGTCGAGCTACAATGTTTTCAATCAGCTGGAAGCAACTGAGCCCTAACTGTTATCTGAGCATAACACCCCATTCTGACTGAAAGCGAGTGAGCGAAACTGACGCGATACGACGTCAAAATTTCGCAGGGGTGTCCTGATATGCAGCGTGACGATTTTGTCGGGAGTGATTCTGTTGGTTCAGAAAGTACTCACTTGAAACACAGAGTTCTCTGGCGATTACCGCCCATGCAGCCTTCCTTTGGTTCAGATCTTTGTGCTACGGGTGTTTGGGGTCAGAAACCATTGGGTGCTGTTCCAGGCTAAAGATCAGCTTCTCCTCATCCATTATTCCCTGAGTGATGCTGACCTGTTGCTAATTAGCTTGTCAACAGGAAGCAGCGTGTTCATTTAAACCAATAAGAACGGGACGCCGCCGCGAAATGTCGTCCCAATAGAGACAGCGCGGGCGATTTTATAAGGGGCCGGCGTGATCGCTGGACGGAGCGACTTCACTCAAGGCATGTCAGGATGAGCAGAAATGTTTGTGAGTCAAACTTAAAAGAAATGACCTGATTTCTTAGATTGTATCAAGCTGTAAAAAAAAAACCAGACTTAACATGTTTGACATCAGTATCAAAACTGAGGTTAGAGTAAAAGAAAATAACTCCATTCCTACATTCCAGAAGCCTAGGTGATATCGTCTCATTAAAGGCATGAATTCAGTTGAAAAATCCCTTTATTTATCCCAAAGATAAATTTATAATGTTGCAGTAACATTGTAGTTGAGGAGGCCTCAAACTACCACACTCCATTGTTTCAACATATGTGAGGATGGTCAGTGTTCTTTATATTAACCAGCTTGAGCAGCATTCTTCTTTGAACTATCAGCTTCAGAGCAGTCCCCAGCACAGTCTTCTTTAACAATTGATTCAGTTCCTTTTAGTCTCTGGCTTTAATGTTGCTGCTCCAACAGATGCTGCAAAGCAGGTTGAACTCTCCACCGCAGACGTATAGAAGATATGAAACATTTTGGTGCAGACACTGAAAGACTTATGCTTCCTTGAGAAGTACACTCTGTTCTATCACTTCTTGTAGACAACCTTAGTGTTGCATTTCCAGTCCAATCTGCCAGGTATCTGAAGTCCTCCACTACGTCACCTAGGATGTAGACAGTCTTTGGCTTTCTCCAGGGGCCCGTTGCACAAAAGTAGGATTTAGACATCCAGGATGAGTTACTTAGCCAGGTTCAAGGAATCCAAAACATGGGCGCCCAGGCTTAGTTGGTTGCACAAAGGCCAAGCCAGGATGAGCAGACACGGATTCATTAAGCCAGGTGAAACCCACGATCGATCATAGATTCACTGATTCACCATGGCAACAAGGGCGGCGTATTTCTCCCCAGCGGAGCAAGAATTATTAATGGAAACCTATGAAGAGGTGAAGGAGAAAATAAAACGAAAAGGAAATACTGCCACAGTCAAAAAACAAAGGGAGCAAGCGTGGCAAACCATTGCTGACCGCCTGAATGCGTAAATAGTGCACAAATACACACTCACCACTCCACTGAAACTATCACAATTAGGCTACAATCCAAATCAAATGTTAATTAACATATTTGAAAAGATTTTTGTAGCCTACTTTGATTATGAATAAGTTGAAATTGACTGCATGTGAGTGAAACTATCTAAATGTAACTCCATGCTCCTCCACTGTTTCATTGTTTGTGTGCGTGTGTTTTTGTGTGTGTAGATTTAACATGACTGGGCCAAAACTACGGTGGCCGACACGTGCAAACGGCGAAACAAATCCAACAATAAAGCGCTGCAAGAGAAAAATGCGGCAATCACAAAAACGACCGGAGCACACGCGCTGCAAACCCCAAAACACATACAAGAGAGAAACGCTGCAAACATCAAAACACATGCAAGAAAAAAATGCGCTGCAAACTTCAAAACCCAACGGAAGTTCGCCAGGCCACTAGGGGGTCTCGACCTGTGGGATAGGGGATCGAGTATGGGAGATCTACCATATTAATGAAAGAGAAGAAAGTCAAAAGGTACGTTGTCATTTATGTCTTTTTTAAACACTTGGCCGTAATATTTTACTTTATTATAGAAGAGCAGCGGAGTTATGTCGCTATAATAAGGTAAAAGATTACGGCCAAGTGTTTAAAAAAAGAGTCCGCTAGCTGTATATCAGAGACGATATGTGTTAAATTATTTTAATTAATATGCATGTTGATTTAAGTTGGGCCTGCAATGGCAGAGGAATTTTTGTTAGGTTTTTGTGCTGTATAGGCAAGCCAATTTTATTTGTATAGGCCATTTTTACAAACAGTTTGTCTCAAACTGCATGCTTTGATTCTGTGCTTTTTGTCTTGTAGAGCACTGTGTGACTTCAGTTTTGAAAGGAGCTGATGGTTTACTTGCTTTGATTCATCCTTGTTCAATAAAGGAACATCATGGTACTCTCTAATGTGTATTTATATTTATATGGTGATGTACTTTATGTGTAGTCTGTGGGAAACTAAATTATCTAATGATTCATCTAAAATCATCAGTTATCTAAAATGATTGTAATTAATGATCACAAATGTTTCAATAATGATAGTGGGTAAAGTTAAATGTTTTAACAATATGTTCTAGGCAGTGGAATAAATATTGGTTTCCCTTTGTGGCGACCGCTGACTGAGATAAGGAATGAGATTAAATAGATCCTGGAACATAGCCTGGTCTGGAGCAGGCTAGCTTCACAGAATAAATCTCCATGGTAACTTACGTCTGAACATATCCCACTTCCCTTATCCTACTTTTGTGCAACCGGATCACGGATAAGTTGATCCAGGATAGCCAACATATCCCGGCTTAATCCCTTATCTTAGTTTTGTGCAACGGGCCCCAGGTCCTCCTAAAATCCACAATCATCTCTTTTGTGTTGTTTGTGTTCCCTCACCATGCCACAAACTGATTGACCTTGTACTCAGCTCAGATTTTCTGCAGCTTCTTACCGAACACTAAAGGCTAAACTGTACCAAAAGCACCAGAGAAATTCAATTTAGATGGCCAAGATTAAAACCAACAGGACAGAAATAATAATAATTATAGTACTGAAATGTCACGGACTTGCCGTCAAGAACACAGACACTGATGCAGACACTGTACAAGAGGGGTAAAGATGATGTAGGTATTTATTGACAGGAGCGCAAGTGGAGGGTTGAGAGCTGAAACCAGAAGGGTGTGCAACTCTGTGGGAGGAGTGAGATGGTTGGGGTGATTAATCCGGCTGGTGAATTGTCCAGTGTGGGAGTTCTGTCCTTACGTGTAATCCAGAAGCGTTACAGGGAGCAGGCAGACGAATGGAATCCAGACAAGGATGATGATACAGGTACGAGGAATCCAGAACACGGAGAATGGACGAGGGAGACGAGCAGCAATACTGCAGGAGACAAAAGGCAAGGTAAGCGCTGGGGATAAACTCGCAACTGAACATAAGAGTGAGCCGAATTACCACTTGGGAAGTGAGACAATCTGGCGAAGACTGGTTGCTCCTGCAGCTCCTATAAGGACGTCCTGATGAGGGCCGATGGAAAGCATGTGTGATAGCAGAAGCAAACCAGACTCCACCCAGGGTTGCCAGGAAGCCTTCCCAGCCCACCTAAGACTCAGAAACCAAAACAACAGTACAGCCAAGCATGATCGTGACAGTGGTTATTCTGTTTGGTTCTCACATTTCTGACTTCCCATCACTGCAGTTGAGCAGAGGTGGAAAGAGTACTGAAAAATTGTAATTAAGTAAAAGTATCTTTACTTTGCCTAAATTCTACTCAGAGTAAAAGTAAAATTACCCATCTCAAAATTTACTTGAGTAAAAGTACAAAATTACTTCATTTAAAATGTAATTTGAGTAAAAGTTACTTAATTACTTTCAGTTTCTTAATGCAAAAAAGGATGAGTTATGAATCAAATTCAGTACAAGTTGTTTTAATCTATTTCGAGGTGTATTAAAGTGCACATCCACACTTGCAAATGTTCAACTGGGCTCAGGAACATACTTCGTCACAAGGACAGTCACAACTTGTACCATAATTATGGACAACCCTGAACATCCTCTCCATGAGACTGTTATCGGAAAACAGAGTCTCTTCAGTCAAAGGCTTCTTCAGTTTGGATGCAAAACGGACCGCTACAGAATTTCCTGCCCACAGCCATCGGCATCTAAAAATAACTCCTTGATTTAATTGAGTTACATCAACATTTAATTTCCCTCTGGGATAAATAAAGTATTTTTGAATTGAATTGAATTGAATAAAGTGCAAACAATTTTCAGTCCTATTGTCCAATGGACAACACTATGATAAGAATAAAGAAATTTAAACTACAATCAAAGTATTAAAAAAACTAAATGCACACAAAATTAAGTGCCCACAGGATCCCACTATTCACAATAAAATGCTACAGGATCCCACATGTCAAAATAAAACAAAATGCTCACAGGATCCCACTATACAAAATACAGTGCCCACAGGATCCCACAAATCTGCCAATAATCTACAACTTTAGACCGGAAAAGCTCTTGTTCAATTTCAGCAGCAGCTGATTTTCGAAGTTTTTTGCTGTAATCTTGCTCTCTTTGCTGTGAAGAGCAACCCGGCTGAACTAAAAAGCGTCTCACAGGCAGCTGAGGCTGGAAGGCCTGTGTTGAGTTTCAGAGACAGCCTCTTAAGGCTGAGTTATACTTCTTTTAACTGCCCTTGCGCTTGCATCTTGCGTGTATGTTAATGGCTCGAGACGTTTATGCTTCATTTTGCTTTGCCGGCGGTTGCGTGTGCTGCGTGGCGATTCACCGCCAGGACAGTAGGTGGAGTAGCGGCTTTTCTCAATGACAAGCCTACTACGATGAAAGGAAATTCACCGCCAGGACCTCTTCGGCATGTCTCTCTTCCATAGATCTCTTCGACTGGATTCATGCTTCTTCTTCTTCTTGTAAATAGACGGTATTTTGTCAGATTTTCAACACCTTGGGGGTCTAAACGAATACTTTCTCGCCTGAAAATGTTTCAAATGTTGCTAAAGTTATATATTTACAGAGTTTATAGCTTAAGCGAAATCAGCTTTTCAGGCCGGCTGATTTCGGCTCGGGCAGGAGTGAAGTGCACTGTGTGTAAACGCTCTGCATACTGTCAGATCGATCAAGTAGTAGGCGGTTTCAACCACAGCCAGTGGCTTGCGCTTGCGTCTTGCGTGAAGTTTAGAAAATTGAGGTGACACACGCAAGCAAGCAAGGGGGGGCTTGCAATTGCGCAAGGGCTTGCGTTGCGTCTTGCGTTACCGACTATAAACCAGGCTTTAATGTTTGGGAAGGAGTTCAGCAGGTCCATGCTCTCCGACACACAGGCAAGGTACCCTCCAATTCCCCAGAACCCTCTGACCTGCGGGACTTCATTGTGGAATAACAATAAAAAATGTTTATGTTTTGATAAAATGCCGAGATCCAAATATCCAAATACTGACGTCGGAGCCCAGTCCACTGACTCAGTAGCCAACAACGCGCTGGGGCAGCCTTCAAAACAAAGCCCAAACGTAGCCCGTATTACATTACTGTTGATTGGCATTTAACAACATAATACTTTACTGCACTACTACAAAACAGTTAGATTTCGCACATACCTTTGACGAAGTGGTCACCGCAGACACGAGCATTTGCAGATTCAGCTCCTCCAGTCTGTAAACGTAGGTTAGCTATCCACTTTTTACGGTGTTGTTCTGTGAGTTTTTTTCCATTTCTCACCTCTATGGGCGATTACCTTAGGTACTCGATAGTAACCCTTTCCCTTCTCTCGGTTAGACCGATTGCAACATCCAAAAACGGCACAAAACTGAGGTATTTTGGGCAAAAAAGTGGCAGACAAAACACAAGGCTTTCAATGGGACCCAGCTCCAGTTGCCCACCACTTAGGTTCACGCGCTTAGAAAATACAGAAGTGACGTCAAGTGAAACCCAGCTATTGACTTTCAGTTCCGGGACAGCTGTTCAAATTTCCGCCCGCATTTAATTTTTCACCATAAATATTTGTTTTACTCAGTAACGTGACGGGTTTCAAATGTAGCGAAGTAAAAGTACTTGGGTCAAAATGTACTCGAGTAAAAGTAAAAATTACACATTTCAAAAACTACTCAGAAAATTACAAATTACTCATAAAAAGTACTCAATTACAGTAACGTGAGTAAATGTAATTCGTTACTTTCCACCCCTGCAGTTGAGGACATTTTTGGCTATCCACGATTCAAGACTGTTAGTTAGTTTGGAACCGTCTCCTCTATCTGCACTCAGCAGGAAGTCATCGGTCACCTGAACAAGAGCTGTCTCTGTACTATGAAGTGTTCTGAAACCAGACTGGAAGCTGTTAAAAACACTGTCATCTCACAAATGACATCAACTGTGCAGAGACGACTTTCCACTGAATGTCAGTTTGGAGATCGGTTTGTAGTTACTTAAAGATAAGGCGTCCAGATTGGCAACATATTTAAAATGTCTGGAAAAGAACCAGAGGACAGAAACATATAAAAATATTTGAGATAACAGGACTGACTGCAGGGGATACTTCTTTAAGCAGCTGAGTGGGTACAATTTCTACAGTGCAGGAAAAGGAGGCCATATGGGAGATGGTACACTGACTCCGGAGAGAAAATCAGGTCAGCTGACCAGCTCCTGTTGGCTGTTCCCAAATCCAAGCTAAACACCAGAGGTGATAGAGCCTTCTCTGTGGCAGCACCCAGACTGTGGAACAGCCTCCCGTTGTCTGTCAGGTCCTCTCAGTCTTTGGGCCAGTTCAAATCCGGACTGAAAACACATCTCTTTTCCCTGGCCTTCCACTAGCTGAAATAGAGTTCACCTTGGCTTGCTACTTTTATTAGGGACCGAGCAGTGAAACTGCAAGGACCCTATTGTATCTGTAAGGTTTATTATGTTTAGGGACCGAGCAGTGAAACTGCAAGGACCCTATTGTATCTGTAAGGTTTATTATTTTTCTCCTTCTCCTTCGTTATTCTTATTCTTTGCAAAAGGTATGCGAAAACTCAGGAAATTTTGCGAGCGCCACCTGCCAGTCGACGACATGAAAGAATCTAAACTTTATATTTTTGGGAGTTGCTCATTGACTCTGTAGCGCCCCCTACAATGCTTAAAAATGGTGCCCGCAATTGGGTTAGTGTCGCGTAGGACAATGAAATTCGGTACACTCATTCATCATGCCCAGACGCACAAAAAAGTCTCTTGCCGCCATGGTCCCACGCCTACAGCATGGCGGCCATTTTGAATGGAAAGTGCGTTTTCGTGCCATTTTTGACCGATTCCACGCCTTGCTTAAGATCGAACTTGTCCTACAGATTTAATGCTACAGACTTCAAACTTGGCCAGGTTACTCTTAAGACATGGGGGGGAAATTCATGGAGAAACTTTTTCAAAACTTAAAGGGCGTGGGCGTGGCAACTCCTCAAAGTTCGATGACTCACCATCACTCGCCACAAAAAATGAAGTCGCTTATAACTCCCACATACATTATCCAATCTGTCCCAAACTTCATACGGTGATTGCTGGACCCAGCCTGAACGCGTACATATTATCATAACGACATCCACCTATAGCGCCACCTGCTGGGGGTTGGAAACATCTCTTTTTTTCCACATCTCGCATTTGATCGAACTCGTCCTACAGATTTAATGCTACAAGCTTCAAACTTGACCAGATTACTCTTAAGACATGGGGGGAAAGAGTCATGGAGAAACTTTTTCAAACCTCAAAGGGCGTGGCCGTGGCGACGCCTCAAAGTTATGACTCGCCATGAAGAATTAAGTCGCTTATAATTTCCACACTCATTATCCAATCTGTCCCAAACTTCATACGGTGAATGCTGGACCCAGCCTGAATGCGCACATATAAAACAGTAATAAACACCTACAGCGCCACCTGCTGGGGGTTGGAAACGTCTTTTTTTTCCACACCTCAAACTCCTCCTACAGATTTAATGCTACAGGCTTCAAACTTGGCCAGGTTACTCTTAAGACATGGGGGGAAAAATTCATGGAGAAACTTTTCCAAACTCAGAATGGTGTGGGCGTGGCCAGGCGGTGAAAATCGTGTGATGGCGTTTGTGATTTGAAAGCCTTATCATGATCGCAAGGTCATGAAACTTGGCACACACGTCCACCCTGATGACCTCGTACGTATGTAAAGGGTATCGTGTGTGGGCGGAGCAAAATGGCTCAGTGGCGCCCCCTAGAAATTTTCAAAAACCCCTCCGCATTTGGGTTTTTATGCGCTTGTAAGTATGCAGAGGGTATCGTGCGTGTGGGCAGAGCTGCAGCTCAAGCGTCCAGCGCATGCCCCAACATGCGTACATCCCAACGTACGCACACCTCGGTCCCGCTCACAGCTGCTTGCAGCTTTCTAGTTATTCTTATTCTTTGCAAAAGGTATGCGAAAACTCTTGAAATTTTGCGAGCGCCACCTGCCAGTCGACGACATGAAAGAATCTAAACTTTATATTTTTGGGAGTCGCTCATTGACTCTGTAGCGCCCCCTATGATGGTTAAAAATGGTGCCCGCAATGGGGTTAGTTTTGCGGAGGACGACGAAATTTGGTACACTCATTCATCATGCCAAGACGCACAAAAAAGTCTCAGGCCGCCAATGTGCCACGTCCACAGGAAGTCGGCCATTTTGGATGGAAAGTGCGTTTTCGTGCCATTTTTGACCGATTCCACGCCTTGCATAAGATCGAACTTGTCCTACAGATTTAATGCTACAGACATGAAACTTGGCCAGGTTAGTCTTAAGACATGGGGGGAAAAATTCATTGGCCAACTTTTTCAAAACTTAAAGGGCGTGGCTGTGGCAACGCCTCAAAGTTTGATGACTCGCCATCACTCGCCACAAAAAATGAAGTCGCTTATAACTTCCACATACATAATCCAATCTTTCCCAAAGTTCAAACTGTGATTGCTGGACCCAGCCTGAACGCGCACCTATAAAATAGTGACATCCACCTATAGCGCCACCTGCTGGTGGTTGGAAATGTCTTTTTTTTTTCCACACCTCGCATTTGATCAAACTCCTCCTACATATTTAATGCTAAACGATTCAAACTTGGCCAGGCTACTCTTAAGACATGGGCCGAAAAAATCATTGGCCAACTTTTTCAAAACTTAAAGGGCGTGGCCGTGGCGACGCCTCAAATTTATGACGCGCCATAAAAAATTAAGTCGCTTATAACTCCCGCATACATTATCCAATCTGTCCCAAACTTCATACGGTGAATGCTGGACCCAGCCTGAACGTGCACATATAAAAAAGTGATATCCACCTACAGCGCCACCTAATGGTGGTCGGAAACTTCATTTTTTTCCACACCTCTTATTTGATCAAACTCCTCCTACATATTTCATGCTAAAATCTTCAAACTTGGCCAGGTTACTCTTAAGACATGAGGGCAAAACTTCATGGAGAAACTTTTCCAAACTCTGAACGGTGTGGGCGTGGCCAGAGGTGAAAATCGTGTGATGGCGTTTGCAATATGAAAGCCTTATCATCATCGCAAAGTCATGAAACTTGGTACTCACGTCCACCCTGACAACCTCGTACGTATGTAAAGGGTATTGTGTGTGGGCGGAACAAAATGGCTCAGTGGCGCCCCCTAGAAATTTTCAAAAACCCCTATGCATTGTGGTTATTGTGTGCTCGTACGTACGCAATGGGAATCGTGCGTGTGGGTAGAGCTGCGCGACTACGGCGTCCAGCGCATGCCCAACGTGCGCACATCCCAACGTGCGCACATCCCAACGTACGCACACTCGGTCCCGCTCACAGCTGCTTGCAGCTTTCTAGTTATTAGGGACCGAGCAGTGAAACTGCAAGGACCCTATTGTATCTGTAAGGTTTATTAGGGACCGAGCAGTGAAACTGCAAGGACCCTATTGTATCTGTAAGGTTTATTATTAGGGACCGAGCAGTGAAACTGCAAGGACCCTATTGTATCTGTAAGGTTTATTATTATTATTATTCTTTCTTTCTTCTTTCTTTCTTATTCTTTGCAAAAGGTATGCGAAAACTCAGGAAATTTTGCGAGCGCCACGTGCTAGTCGACGACATGAAAGAATCTAAACATTATATCTTTGGGAGTTGCTCATTGGCTCTGTAGCGCCCCCTACGGTGCTTAAAAATGGTGCCCGCAATGGGGTTAGTTTTGCGTAGGACAATGAAATTCGGTACACTGATTCACCATGCCCAGACGCACAAAAAAGTCTCATGCCGCCATGGTCCCACGTACACAGGAAGGCGGCCATTTTGGATGGAAAGTGCGTTTTCGTGCCATTTTTGACCGATTCCACGCCTTGCTTAAGATCGAACTTGTCCCACATATTTCATGCTACAGACTTGAAACTTGGCCAGGTTACTCTTAAGACATGGGGGGAGAGATTCATGGGGAAACTTTTTCAAAACTTAAAGGGCGTGGAAATGGCAACTCCTCAAAGTTCGATGACTCGCCATCACTCGCCACAACAAATGAAGTCGCTTATAACTCCCACATACATTATCCAATCTGTCCCAAACTTCATACGGTGAATGCTGGACCCAGCCTGAACGCGTACATATTATCATAACGACATCCACCTATAGCGCCACCTGCTGGTGGTCGGAAACATCTCTTTTTTTCCACATCTCGCATTTGATCGAACTCGTCCTACAGATTTAATGCTACAAGCTTCAAACTTGGCCAGGTTACTCTTAAGACATGGGGGGAAAGAGTCATGGAGAAACTTTTTCAAACCTCAAAGGGCGTGGCCATGGTGACGCCTCAAAGTTATGACTAGCCATGAAAAATTAAGTCGCTTATAACTTCCACATACATTATCCAATCTGTCCCAAACTTCATACGGTGATATCTGGAACCAGCCTGAACGCGCATAGATAAAATAGTGACATCCACTAACAGCGCCACCTGCTGGTGGTCAGAAACGTCTTTTTTTTCCATACCTCACATTTTATCAAACTCCTCCCACAGATTTAATGCTACAAACTTCAAACTTAGCCAAGTTACTCTTAAGACATGGAGGCAACAATTCATGGAGAAACTTTTCCAAACTCTGAACGGTGTGGGCGTGGCCATGCGGTGAAAATCGTGTGATGACGTTCGTGATTTGAAAGCCTTATCATCATCTCAAGGTAATGAAACTTGGTACACACGTCCACCCTGACGACCTCGTACGTATGTAAAGGGTATCGTGTGTGGGCGGAGAAAAATGGCTCAGTGGCGCCCCCTAGAAATTTTCAAAAACCCCTCCGCATTGGGGTTATGCTGTGCTCGTAAGTACACAGCGGGTATCGTGCGTGTGGGAAGAGCCGCGGCTCCAGCGTCCAGCGCATGCCCAACGTACGCACATCCCAACGTACGCACACCTCGGTCCCGCTCACAGCTGCTTGCAGCTTTCTAGTTATTCTTTCTTTCTTTCTTTCTTTCTTTCTTTCTTTCTTTCTTTCTTTCTTTCTTTCTTTCTTATTCTTTGCAAAAGGTATGCGAAAACTCAGGAAATTTTGCGAGCACCACCTGCCAGTCGACGACATGAAAGAATCTAAACTTTATATTTTTGGGAGTCGCTCATTGGCTCTGTAGCGCCCCCTACGAGGCTTAAAAATTGTCCCCGCTATAGGATTAGTTTCGCGTGGGACGACGAAATTCGGTACACTCATTCATCATGCCAAGACGCACAAAAAGGTCTCAGGCCGCCATGGTCCCACGTCCACAGGAAGTCGGCCATTTTGGATGGAAAGTGCGTTTTCGTGCCATTTTTGACCGATTCCACACCTTGTATAAGATCGAACTTGTCCTACAGATTTCATGCTACAGACTTCAAACTTGGCCAGGTTACTCTTAAGACATGGAGGGAAAAATTTATTGGCCAACTTTTTCAAAACTTAAAGGGCGTGGCCGTGGCGACGCCTCAAAGTTTGATGACTCGCCATCACTCGCCACGAAAAATGAAGTCGCCTATAACTCCCACATACATTATCCAATCTGTCCCAAACTTCATACGGTGAATGCTGGACCCAGACTGAAAGCTCACATATAAAATAGTGACATCCACCTATAGCGCCACCTGCTGGTGGTCGGAAACGTCTTTTTTTTCCCACACCTCGCATTTGATCGAACTTGTCCTACAGATTTCATGCTACAGACTTCAAACTTGGCCAGGTTACTCTTAAGACATGGAGGGAAAAATTTATTGGCCAACTTTTTCAAAACTTAAAGGGCGTGGCCGTGGCGACACCTCAAATTTATGACGCGCCATAAAAAATTAAGTCGCTTATAACTCCCACATACATTATCCAATCTGTCCCAAACTTCATACGGTGAATGCTGGACCCAGCCTGAACGTGCACATATAAAAAAGGGATATCCACCTACAGCGCCACCTGCTGGTGGTCAGAAACGTCTTTTTTTTCCACACCTCACATTTTGTCAAACTCCTGCCACAGATTTAATGCTACAAGCTTCAAACTTAGCCAGGTTACTCTTAAGACATGGAGGCAACAATTCATGGAGAAACGTTTCCAAACTCTGATTGGTGTGGGCGTGGCCAGAGGTGAAAATCGTGTGATGGCGTTTGTAATATGAAAGCCTTATCATCATCGCAAAGTCATGAAACTTGGTACACACGTCCACCCTGACGACCTCGTACGTATGTAAAGGGTATTGTGTGTGGGCGGAGCAAAATGGCTCAGTGGCGCCCCCTAGAAATTTTCAAAAACCCCTATGCATTGGGGTTATTGTGAGCTCGTACGTACGCAATGGGAATCGTGCGTGTAGGTAGAGCTGCGCGACTACGGCGTCCAGCGCATTCCAAACGTGCGCACATCCCAACGTGCGCACATCCCAACGTACGCACACTCGGTCCCGCTCACAGCTGCTTGCAGCTTTCTAGTTCTTTCTTTCTTTCTTTCTTTCTTATTCTTTGCAAAAGGTATGCGAAAACTCAGGAAATTTTGCGAGCGCCACGTGCCGGTCGACGACATGAAAGAATCTAAACTTTATATTTTTGGTAGTCGCTCATTGGCTCTGTAGCGCCCCCTACGATGGTTAAAAATTGTCCCCGCAATAGGATTAGTTTTGCGTGGGACGACGAAATTCGGTACACTCATTCATCATGCCAAGACGCACAAAAAAGTCTCATGCCGCCATGGTCCCACGTCCACAGGAAGTCGGCCATTTTGGATGGAAAGTGCGTTTTCGTGCCATTTTTGACCGATTCCACGTCTTGCTTAAGATCGAACTTGTCCTACAGATTTCATGCTACAGACTTCAAACTTGGCCAGGTTACTCTTAAGACATGGAGGGAAAAATTCATTGGCCAACTTTTTCAAAACTTAAAGGGCGTGGCCGTGGCGACGCCTCAAAGTTTGATGACTCGCCATCACTCGCCACGAAAAATTAAGTCGCTTATAACTTCCACATACATAATCCAATCTTTCCCAAAGTTCAACCGGTGATTGCTGGACCCAGCCTTAACGCGCACCTATAAAATAGTGACATCCACCTATAGCGCCACCTGCTGGTGGTTGGAAATGTCTTTTTTTTTCCACACCTCGCATTTGATCGAACTCCTCCTACATATTTAATGCTAAACGCTTCAAACTTGGCCAGGCTACTCTTAGGACATGGGCCGAAAAAATCATTGGCCAACTTTTTCAAAACTTAAAGGGCGTGGCCGTGGCGACGCCTCAAATTTATGACGCGCCATAAAAAATTAAGTCGCTTATAACTCCCACATACATTATCCAATCTGTCCCAAACTTCATACGGTGAATGCTGGACCCAGCCTGAACATGCAAATATAAAAAAGTGATATCCACCTACAGCGCCACCTAATGGTGGTTGGAAACTTCATTTTTTTCCACACCTCTTATTTGATCAAACTCCTCCTACATATTTCATGCTAAAATCTTCAAACTTGGCCAGGTTACTCTTAAGACATGAGGGCAAAACTTCATGGAGAAACTTTTCCAAACTCTGAACGGTGTGGGAGTGGCCAGAGGTGAAAATCGTGTGATGGCGTTTGTAATATGAAAGCCTTATCATCATCGCAAAGTCATGAAACTTGGTACACACGTCCACCCTGACGACCTCGTACGTATGTAAAGGGTATTGTGTGTGGGCGGAGCAAAATGGCTCAGTGGCGCCCCCTAGAAATTTTCAAAAACCCCTCCGCATTGGGTTATTATGTGCTCGTACGTACGCAGAGGGTATCGTCCGTGTGGGCAGAGCTGCGCGGCTAAGGCGTCCAGCGCATTCCCCAACGTACGCACATCCCAACGTACGCACACCTCGGTCCCGCTCACAGCTGCTTGCAGCTTTCTAGTTAGGGACCGAGCAGGAACTGCAAGGACCCTATTGTATCTGTAAGGTTTATTAGGGACCGAGCAGTGAAACTGCAAGGACCCTATTGTATCTGTAAGGTTTATTAGGGACCGAGCAGTGAAACTGCAAGGACCCTATTGTATCTGTAAGGTTTATTAGGGACCGAGCAGTGAAACTGCAAGGACCCTATTGTATCTGTAAGGTTTATTATTATTATTATTATTCTTATTCTTTGCAAAAGGTATGCGAAAACTCAGGAAATTTTGCGAGCGCCACGTGCTAGTCGACGACATGAAAGAATCTAAACATTATATCTTTGGGAGTTGCTCATTGGCTCTGTAGCGCCCCCTACGATGCTTAAAAATGGTGCCCGCAATGGGGTTGTTTCGCGTAGGACAATGAAATTCGGTACACTCATTCACCATGCCCAGACGCACAAAAAAGTCTCTTGCCGCCATGGTCCCACGTACACAGGAAGGCGGCCATTTTGGATGGAAAGTGCGTTTTCGTGCCATTTTTGACCGATTCCACGCCTTGCATAAGATCGAACTTGTCCTACAGATTTAATGCTACAGACTTCAAACTTGGCCAGGTTACTCTTAAGACATGGGGGGAAAAATTCATGGGGAAACTCTTTCAAAACTTAAAGGGCGTGGGCGTGGCAACTCCTCAAAGTTCGATGACTCGCCATCACTCGCCACAACAAATTAAGTCGCTTATAACTCCCACATACATTATCCAATCTGTCCCAAACTTCATACGGTGAATGCTGGACCTAGCCTGAACGCGTACATATTATCATAACGACATCCACCTATAGCGCCACCTGCTGGTGGTCGGAAACATCTCTTTTTTTCCACATCTCGCATTTGATCGAACTCGTCCTACAGATTTAATGCTACAAGCTTCAAACTTGGCCAGGTTACTCTTAAGACATGGGGGGAAAGAGTCATGGAGAAACTTTTTCAAACCTCAAAGGGCGTGGCCGTGGCGACGCCTCAAAGTTATGACTCGCCATGAAAAATTAAGTCGCTTATAACTTCCACATACATTATCCAATCTGTCCCAAACTTCATACGGTGATATCTGGACCCAGCCTGAACGCGCATAGATAAAATAGTGACATCCACCAACAGCGCCACCTGCTGGTGGTCAGAAACGTCTTTTTTTTCCATACCTCACATTTTATCAAACTCCTCCCACAGATTTAATGCTACAAACTTCAAACATAGCCAAGTTACTCTTAAGACATGGAGGCAACAATTCATGGAGTAACTTTTCCAAACTCTGAACGGTGTGGGCGTGGCCATGCGGTGAAAATCGTGTGATGACGTTTGTGATTTGAAAGCCTTATCATCATCTCAAGGTAATGAAACTTGGTACACACGTCCACCCTGACGACCTCGTACGTATGTAAAGGGTATCGTGTGTGGGCGGAGAAAAATGGCTCAGTGGCGCCCCCTAGAAATTTTCAAAAACCCCTCCGCATTGGGGTTATGCTGTGCTCGTAAGTACACAAAGGGCATCGTGCGTGTGGGAAGAGCTGCGGCTCCAGCGTCCAGCGCATGCCCAACGTACGCACATCCCAACGTACGAACACCTCGGTCCCGCTCACAGCTGCTTGCAGCTTTCTAGTTATTATTCTTATTCTTTGCAAAAGGTATGCGAAAACTCAGGAAATTTTGCGAGCGCCACGTGCTAGTCGACGACATGAAAGAATCTAAACATTATATCTTTGGGAGTTGCTCATTGGCTCTGTAGCGCCCCCTACGGTGCTTAAAAATGGTGCCCGCAATGGGGTTAGTTTCGCGTAGGACAATGAAATTCGGTACACTGATTCACCATGCCCAGACGCACAAAAAAGTCTCTTGCCGCCATGGTCCCACGTAGACAGGAAGGCGGCCATTTTGGATGGAAAGTGTGTCTTCGTGCCATTTTTGACCGATTCCACGCCTTGCATAAGATCGAACTTGTCCTACAGATTTCATGCTACAGACTTGAAACTTGGCCAGGTTAATCTTAAGACATGGAGGGAAAAATTCATTGGCCAACTTTTTCAAAACTTAAAGGGCGTGGCCGTGGCGACGCCTCAAAGTTTGATGACTCGCCATCACTCGCCACGAAAAATTAAGTTGCTTATAACTTCCACATACATAATCCAATCTTTCCCAAAGTTCAACCGGTGATTGCTGGACCCAGCCTGAACGTGCACATATAAAATAGTGACATCCAACTATAGCGCCACCTGCTGGTGGTTGGAAATATCTTTTTTTTTCCACACCTCGCATTTTATCAAACTCCTCCTACAGATTTCATGCTACAAGCTTCAAACTTGGCCAGGTTACTCTTAAGACATGGGGGGAAAAAATCATTGGCCAACTTTTTCAAACCTCAAAGGGCGTGGCCGTGGCGACGCCTCAAATTTATGACTCGCCATAAAAAATGAAGTCGCTTCTAACTCCCACAAACATTATCCAATCTGTCCCAAACTTCATACGGTGAATGCTGGACCCAGCCTGAATGTGTACATATAAAATAGAGACATCCACCTACAGCGCCACCTGCTGGTGGTTGGAAATGTCTTTTTTTTTTCCACACCTCGCATTTGATCAAACTCCTCCTACATATTTAATGCAAAAACCTTCAAACTTGGCCAGGTTGCTCTTAAGACATGGGCCGAAAAAATCATTGGCCAACTTTTTCAAAACTTAAAGGGCGTGGCCGTGGCGACACCTCAAATTTATGACTCGCCATAAAAAATCAAGTCGCTTATAACTCCCACAAACATTATCCAATCTGTCCCAAACTTCATACGGTGACTGCTGGACCCAGGCTGAATGTGTACATACAAAAAAGTGATATCCACCTACAGCGCCACCTGCTGGTGGTTGGAAATTTCTTTTTTTCTCCACACCTCTTATTTGATCAAACTCCTCCTACAGATTTGATGCTACAAGCTTCAAACTTGGCCAGGTTACTCTTAAGACATGGGGGGAAAAAATCATTGGCCAACTTTTTCAAACCTCAAAGGGCGTGGCCGTGGCGACGCCTCAAATTTATGACGCGCCATAAAAAATTAAGTCGCTTATAACTCCCACATACATTATCCAATCTGTCCCAAACTTCATACGGTGAATGCTGGACCCAGCCTGAACGCGCAACTATACAATAGTGACATCCACCTATAGCGCCACCTGCTGGTGGTCGGAAATGTCTTTTATTTTCCACACCTCGTATTTGATCAAACTCCTCCTACATATTTCATGCTAAACGCTTCAAACTTGGCCAGGTTACTCTTAGGACATGGGCCGAAAAAATCATTGGCCAACTTTTTCAAAACTTAAAGGGCGTGGCCGTGGCGACGCCTCAAATTTATGACGCGCCATAAAAAATGAAGTCGAAGTCGTTTATAACTCCCACATGCATTATCCAATCTGTCCCAAACTTCATACGGTGAATGCTGGACCCAGCCTGAACGCGTACATATTATCATAGTGACATCCTCCTATAGCGCCACCTGCTGGTGGTTGGAAACATCTTTATATTTCCACACCTCATATTTGATCGAACTCCTCCTACATATTTAATGCCAAAACCTTCAAACTTGGCCAGGTTACTCTTAAGACATGGAGGGAAAAATTCATTGGCCAACTTTTTCAAAACTTAAAGGGCGTGGCCGTGGCGACGCCTCAAATTTATGACGCGCCATAAAAAATTAAGTCGCTTATAACTCCCACATGCATTATCCAATCTGTCCCAAACTTCATACGGTGAATGCTGGACCCAGCATGAACGTGCACATATAAAAAAGTGATATCCACCTACAGCGCCACCTAATGGTGGTCGGAAACTTCATTGTTTTCCACACCTCTTATTTGATCAAACTCCTCCTACATATTTCATGCTAAAATCTTCAAACTTGGCCAGGTTACTCTTAAGACATGAGGGCAAAACTTCCTGGAGAAACTTTTACAAACTCTGAACGGTGTGGGCGTGGCCAGAGGTGAAAATCGTGTGATGGCGTTTGTAATATAAAAGCCTTATCATCATCGCAAAGTCATGAAAGTTGGTACACACGTCCACCCTGACGACCTCGTATGTATGTAAAGGGTATTGTGTGTGGGCGGAGCAAAATGGCTCAGTGGCGCCCCCTAGAAATTTTCAAAAACCCCTCTGCAATGGGGTTATTGTGTGCTCGTACGTACGCAATGGGAATCGTGCGTGTGGGCAGAGCTGCGCGACTACGGCGTCCAGCGCATTGCCAACGTGCGCACATCCCAACGTACGCACACCTCGGTCCCGCTCACAGCTGCTTGCAGCTTTCTAGTTATTATTCTTTCTTATTCTTTGCAAAAGGTATGCGAAAACTCTTGAAATTTTGCGAGCACCACCTGCCAGTCGACGACATGAAAGAATCTAAACTTTATATTTTTGGGAGTCGCTCATTGACTCTGTAGCGCCCCCTACGATGGTTAAAAATGGTGCCCGCAATGGGGTTAGTTTCGCGGAGGACGACGAAATTTGGTACACTCATTCATCATGCCAAGACGCACAAAAAAGTCTCAGGCCGCCAATGTGCCACGTCCACAGGAAGGCGGCCATTTTGGATGGAAAGTGCGTTTTCGTGCCATTTTTGACCGATTCCACGCCTTGCATAAGATCGAACTTGTCCTACAGATTTAATGCTACAGACTTGAAACTTGGCCAGGTTAGTCTTAAGACATGGGGGGAAAAATTCATTGGCCAACTTTTTCAAAACTTAAAGGGTGTGGCTGTGGCAACGCCTCAAAGTTTGATGACTCGCCATCACTCGCCACAAAAAATTAAGTCGCTTATAACTTCCACATACATAATCCAATCTTTCCCAAAGTTCAAACTGTGATTGCTGGACCCAGCCTGAACGCGCACCTATAAAATAGTGACATCCACCTATAGCACCACCTGCTGGTGGTTGGAAATGTCTTTTTTTTTCCACACCTCGCATTTGATCAAACTCCTCCTACATATTTAATGCTAAACGATTCAAACTTGGCCAGGCTACTCTTAAGACATGGGCCGAAAAAATCATTGGCCAACTTTTTCAAAACTTAAAGGGCTTGGCCGTGGCGACGCCTCAAATTTATGACACGCCATAAAAAATTAAGTCGCTTATAACTCCCGCATACATTATCCAATCTGTCCCAAACTTCATACGGTGAATGCTGGACCCAGCCTGAACGTGCACATATAAAAAAGTGATATCCACCTACAGCGCCACCTAATGGTGGTCGGAAACTTCATTTTTTTCCACACCTCTTATTTGATCAAACTCCTCCTACATATTTCATGCTAAAATCTTCAAACTTGGCCAGGTTACTCTTAAGACATGAGGGCAAAACTTCATGGAGAAACTTTTCCAAACTCTGAACGGTGTGGGCGTGGCCAGAGGTGAAAATCGTGTGATGGCGTTTGCGATGATGATAAGGCTTTCATATTGCAAAGTCATGAAACTTGGTACTCACGTCCACCCTGACGACCTCGTACGTATGTAAAGGGTATCGTGTGTGGGCGGAGAAAAATGGCTCAGTGGCGCCCCCTAGAAATTTTCAAAAACCCCTATGCATTGGGGTTATTGTGTGCTCGTACGTACGCAATGGGAATCGTGCGTATGGGCAGAGCTGCACGACTACGGCGTCCAGCGCATGCCCAACGTGCGCACATCCCAACGTACGCACACTCGGTCCCGCTCACAGCTGCTTGCAGCTTTCTAGTTATTATTATTCTTTCTTATTCTTTGCAAAAGGTATGCGAAAACTCAGGAAATTTTGCGAGCACCACCTGCCAGTCGACGACATGAAAGAATCTAAACTTTATATTTTTGGGAGTCGCTCATTGGCTCTGTAGCGCCCCCTACGATGCTTAAAAATTGTCCCCGCAATAGGATTAGTTTCGCGTGGGACGACGAAATTCGGTACACTCATTCATCATGCCAAGACGCACAAAAAAGTCTCAGGCCACCATGGTCCCACGTCCACAGGACGTCGGCCATTTTGGATGGAAAGTGCGTTTTCGTGCCATTTTTGACCGATTCCACACCTTGTATAAGATCGAACTTGTCCTACAGATTTAATGCTACAGACTTCAAACTTGGCCAGGTTACTCTTAAGACATGGAGGGAAAAATTCATTGGCCAACTTTTTCAAAACTTAAAGGGCGTGGCCGTGGCGACGCCTCAAAGTTTGATGACTCGCCATCACTCGCCACGAAAAATGAAGTCGCTTATAACTCCCACATACATTATCCAATCTGTTCCAAACGTCATACGGTGAATGCTGGACCCAGACTGAAAGCTCACATATAAAATAGTGACATCCACCTATAGCGCCACCTGCTGGTGGATGGAAATGTCTTTTTTTTTCCACACCTCGCATTTGATCGAACTCCTCCTACATATTTAATGCAAAAACCTTCAAACTTGGCCAGGTTGCTCTTAAGACATGGGCCGAAAAAATCATTGGCCAACTTTTTCAAAACTTAAAGGGCGTGGCCGTGGCGACACCTCAAATTTATGACTCGCCATAAAAAATCAAGTCGCTTATAACTCCCACAAACATTATCCAATCTGTCCCAAACTTCATACGGTGACTGCTGGACCCAGCCTGAATGTGTATATACAAAAAAGTGATATCCACCTACAGCGCCACCTGCTGGTGGTTGGAAATTTCTTTTTTTTTCCACACCTCTTATTTGATCAAACTCCTCCTACAGATTTCATGCTACAAGCTTCAAACTTGGCCAGGTTACTCTTAAGACATGGGGGGAAAAAATCATTGGCCAACTTTTTCAAACCTCAAAGGGCGTGGCCGTGGCGACGCCTCAAATTTATGACGCGCCATAAAAAATTAAGTCGCTTATAACTCCCACATACATTATCCAATCTGTCCCAAACTTCATACGGTGAATGCTGGACCCAGCCTGAACGTGCACATATAAAAAAGTGATATCCACCTACAGCGCCACCTAATGGTGGTTGGAAGCTTCATTTTTTTCCACACCTCTTATTTGATCAAACTCCTCCTACATATTTCATGCTAAAATCTTCAAACTTGGCCAGGTTACTCTTAAGACATGAGGGCAAAACTTCATGGAGAAACTTTTCCAAACTCTGAACGGTGTGGGAGTGGCCAGAGGTGAAAATCGTGTGATGGCGTTTGCAATATGAAAGCCTTATCATCATCGCAAAGTCATGAAACTTGGTACTCACGTCCACCCTGACGACCTCGTACGTATGTAAAGGGTATTGTGTGTGGGCGGAGCAAAATGGCTCAGTGGCGCCCCCTAGAAATTTTCAAAAATCCCTATGCATTGGGGTTATTGTGTGCTCGTACGTACGCAATGGGAATCGTGCGTGTGGGTAGAGCTGCGCGACTACGGCGTCCAGCGCATGCCCAACGTGCGCACATCCCAACGTACGCACACTCGGTCCCGCTCACAGCTGCTTGCAGCTTTCTAGTTATTATTAGGGACCGAGCAGTGAAACTGCAAGGACCCTATTGTATCTGTAAGGTTTATTATTATTCTTTCTTTCTTTCTTATTCTTTGCAAAAGGTATGCGAAAACTCAGGAAATTTTGCGAGCGCCACGTGCCGGTCGACGACATGAAAGAATCTAAACTTTATATTTTTGGGAGTCGCTCATTGGCTCTGTAGCGCCCCCTACGATGCTTAAAAATTGTCCCCGCAATAGGATTAGTTTCGCGTGGGACGACGAAATTCGGTACACTCATTCATCATGCCAAGACGCACAAAAAAGTCTCAGGCCGCCATGGTCCCACGTCCACAGGAAGGCGGCCATTTTGGATGGAAAGTGCGTTTTCGTGCCATTTTTGACCGATTCCACGCCTTGCTTAAGATCGAACTTGTCCTACAGATTTCATGCTACAGACTTCAAACTTGGCCAGGTTACTCTTAAGACATGGGGGGGAAAATTCATGGGGAAACTTTTTCAAACCTCAAAGGGTGTGGTCGTGGCGACGCTTCAAAGTTTGATGACTCGCCATCACTCGCCTCAAAAAATTAAGTCGCTTATAACTCCCACATACATTACCCAATCTGTCCCAAACTTCATACGGTGAATGCTGGACCCAGCCTGAATGCGTACATATTATCATAACGACATCCACCTATAGCGCCACCTGCTGGGGGTTGGTAACATCTCTTTTTTTCCACATCTCGCATTTGATCGAACTCGTCCTACAGATTTAATGCTACAAGCTTCAAACTTGGCCAGATTACTCTTAAGACATGGGGGGAAAGAGTCATGGAGAAACTTTTTCAAACCTCAAAGGGCGTGGCCGTGGCGACGCCTCAAAGTTATGACTCGCCATGAAGAATTAATTCGCTTATAACTTCCACACTCATTATCCAATCTGTCCCAAACTTCATACAGTGAATGCTGGACCCAGCTTGAACGCGTACATATTATCATAGTGACATCCTCCTATAGCGCCACCTGCTGGTGGTCGGAAATGTCTTTTTTTGCCACACCTCACATTTTATAAAACTCCTCCTACAGATTTAATGCTACAAGCTTCAAACTTAGCCAGGTTACTCTTAAGACATGGGGGCAAAAATTCATGGAGAAACTTTTCCAAACTCTGAACAATTCGGGCGTGGCCAGGCGGTGAAAATCGTGTGATGGTGTTTGTTATTTGAAAGCCTTATCATCATCACAACGTCATGAAACTTGGCACACACGTCCATCCTGACCACCTCGTACGTATGTGAAGGGTATCGTGTGTGGGCGGAGCAAAGTGGCTCAGTGGCGCCCCCTAGGGTACTTAAAAATGGTCCACACATTGGGGTTAGTTTTGCGTGGGACGACGAAATTCGGTACACTCATTCATCATGCCCAGACGCACAAAAAAGCCTCATACCGCCATGGTCCCACGTCCACAGGAAGTCGGCCATTTTGGATGGAAAGTGCGTTTTCGTGCCATTTTTGACCGATTCTACACCTTGTATAAGATAGAACTTGTCCTACAGATTTAATGCTACAGACTTCAAACTTGGCCAGGTTACTCTTAAGACATGGGGGGAAAAATTCATGGAGAAACTTTTTCAAACCTCAAAGGGCGTGGGCGTGGCGACGCCTCAAAGTTTGATGACTCGCCATCACTCGCCACAACAAATTAAGTTGCTTATAACTCCCACATACATTATCCAATCTGTCCCAAACTTCATACGGTGAATGCTGGACCCAGCCTGAACGCGTACATATTATCATAGTGACATCCACCCATAGCGCCACCTGCTGGTGGTTGGAAAAATCTTTTTTTTTCACACCTCGCATTTGATCAAACTCCTCCTACATATTTAATGCTAAAATCTTCAAACTTGGCCAGGTTGCTCTTAAGCTAGGGGGGAAGAAAACTCTTGTGAAGCTTTTCCAACCTCTGAACGGTGTGGGCGTGGCCAGGCGGTGACAATCGTGTGATGGCGTTTGTGATTTGAAAGCCTTATCATCATCGCAACTTAATGAAACTTGGCACACACGTCCACCCTGATGACCTCGTTCGTATGTGAAGGGTATCGTGTGTGGGCTGAGCAAAATGGCTCAGTGGCGCCCCCTAGAAATTTTCAAAAACCCCTCCGCATTGGATTTATTATGTGCTCGTACGTACGCAGAGGGTATTGTGTGTGTGGGCAGAGCTGCGGCTCCAGCGTCCAGCGCATGCCCCAACGTGCGCACATCCCAACGTACGCACACCCCAACGTACGCACACCTCGGTCCCGCTCACAGCTGCTTGCAGCTTTCTAGTTCTTTCTTTCTTTCTTATTCTTTGCAAAAGGTATGCGAAAACTCAGGAAATTTTGCGAGCGCCACGTGCCGGTCGACGACATGAAAGAATCTAAACTTTATATTTTTGGGAGTCGCTCATTGGCTCTGTAGCGCCCCCTACGATGCTTAAAAATTGTCCCCGCAATAGGATTAGTTTCGCGTGGGACGACGAAATTCGGTACACTCATTCATCATGCCAAGACGCACAAAAAAGTCTCAGGCCGCCATGGTCCCACGTCCACAGGAAGGCGGCCATTTTGGATGGAAAGTGCGTTTTCGTGCCATTTTTGACCGATTCCACGCCTTGCTTAAGATCGAACTTGTCCTACAGATTTCATGCTACAGACTTCAAACTTGGCCAGGTTACTCTTAAGACATGGGGGGGAAAATTCATGGGGAAACTTTTTCAAACCTCAAAGGGTGTGGTCGTGGCGACGCTTCAAAGTTTGATGACTCGCCATCACTCGCCTCAAAAAATTAAGTCGCTTATAACTCCCACATACATTACCCAATCTGTCCCAAACTTCATACGGTGAATGCTGGACCCAGCCTGAATGCGTACATATTATCATAACGACATCCACCTATAGCGCCACCTGCTGGGGGTTGGTAACATCTCTTTTTTTCCACATCTCGCATTTGATCGAACTCGTCCTACAGATTTAATGCTACAAGCTTGAAACTTGGCCAGATTACTCTTAAGACATGGGGGGAAAGAGTCATGGAGAAACTTTTTCAAACCTCAAAGGGCGTGGCCGTGGCGACGCCTCAAAGTTATGACTCGCCATGAAGAATTAATTCGCTTATAACTTCCACACTCATTATCCAATCTGTCCCAAACTTCATACAGTGAATGCTGGACCCAGCTTGAACGCGTACATATTATCATAGTGACATCCTCCTATAGCGCCACCTGCTGGTGGTCGGAAATGTCTTTTTTTGCCACACCTCACATTTTATAAAACTCCTCCTACAGATTTAATGCTACAAGCTTCAAACTTAGCCAGGTTACTCTTAAGACATGGGGGCAAAAATTCATGGAGAAACTTTTCCAAACTCTGAACAATTCGGGCGTGGTCAGGCGGTGAAAATCGTGTGATGGTGTTTGTTATTTGAAAGCCTTATCATCATCACAACGTCATGAAACTTGGCACACACGTCCATCCTGACCACCTCGTACGTATGTGAAGGGTATCGTGTGTGGGCGGAGCAAAGTGGCTCAGTGGCGCCCCCTAGGGTACTTAAAAATGGTCCACACATTGGGGTTAGTTTTGCGTGGGACGACGAAATTCGGTACACTCATTCATCATGCCCAGACGCACAAAAAAGTCTCATACCGCCATGGTCCCACGTCCACAGGAAGTCGGCCATTTTGGATGGAAAGTGCGTTTTCGTGCCATTTTTGACCGATTCTACACCTTGTATAAGATCGAACTTGTCCTACAGATTTAATGCTACAGACTTCAAACTTGGCCAGGTTACTCTTAAGACATGGGGGGAAAAATTCATGGAGAAACTTTTTCAAACCTCAAAGGGCGTGGGCGTGGCGACGCCTCAAAGTTTGATGACTCGCCATCACTCGCCACAACAAATTAAGTTGCTTATAACTCCCACATACATTATCCAATCTGTCCCAAACTTCATACGGTGAATGCTGGACCCAGCCTGAACGCGTACATATTATCATAGTGACATCCACCCATAGCGCCACCTGCTGGTGGTTGGAAAAATCTTTTTTTTTCACACCTCGCATTTGATCAAACTCCTCCTACATATTTAATGCTAAAATCTTCAAACTTGGCCAGGTTGCTCTTAAGCTAGGGGGGAAGAAAACTCTTGTGAAGCTTTTCCAACCTCTGAACGGTGTGGGCGTGGCCAGGCGGTGACAATCGTATGATGGCGTTTGTGATTTGAAAGCCTTATCATCATCGCAACTTAATGAAACTTGGCACACACGTCCACCCTGATGACCTCGTTCGTATGTGAAGGGTATCGTGTGTGGGCTGAGCAAAATGGCTCAGTGGCGCCCCCTAGAAATTTTCAAAAACCCCTCCGCATTGGATTTATTATGTGCTCGTACGTACGCAGAGGGTATTGTGTGTGTGGGCAGAGCTGCGGCTCCAGCGTCCAGCGCATGCCCCAACGTGCGCACATCCCAACGTACGCACACCCCAACGTACGCATACCTCGGTCCCGCTCACAGCTGCTTGCAGCTTTCTAGTTCTTTCTTATTCTTTGCAAAAGGTATGCGAAAACTCAGGAAATTTTGCGAGCACCACCTGCCAGTCGACGACATGAAAGAATCTAAACTTTATATTTTTGGGAGTCGCTCATTGGCTCTGTAGCGCCCCCTACGATGCTTAAAAATTGTCCCCGCAATAGGATTAGTTTCGCGTGGGACGACGAAATTCGGTACACTCATTCATCATGCCAAGACGCACAAAAAAGTCTCAGGCCGCCATGGTCCCACGTCCACAGGAAGTCGGCCATTTTGGATGGAAAGTGCGTTTTCGTGCCATTTTTTACCGATTCCACACCTTGTATAAGATCGAACTTGTCCTACAGATTTAATGCTACAGACTTCAAACTTGGCCAGGTTACTCTTAAGACATTGGGTGAAAAATTCATTGGCCAACTTTTTCAAAACTTAAAGGGCGTGGCCGTGGCGACGCCTCAAAGTTTGATGACTCGCCATCACTCGCCACGAAAAATGAAGTCGCTTATAACTCCCACATACATTATCCAATCTGTTCCAAACGTCATACGGTGAATGCTGGACCCAGACTGAAAGCTCACATATAAAATAGTGACATCCACCTATAGCGCCACCTGCTGGTGGATGGAAATGTCTTTTTTTTTCCACACCTCGCATTTGATCGAACTCCTCCTACATATTTAATGCAAAAACCTTCAAACTTGGCCAGGTTGCTCTTAAGACATGGGCCGAAAAAATCATTGGCCAACTTTTTCAAAACTTAAAGGGCGTGGCCGTGGCGACACCTCAAATTCATGACTCGCCATAAAAAATCAAGTCGCTTATAACTCCCACAAACATTATCCAATCTGTCCCAAACTTAATACGGTGAATGCTGGACCCAGCCTGAACGCGTACATATTATCATAGTGACATCCTCCTATAGCGCCACCTGCTGGTGGTTGGAAACGTCTTTTTTTTTCCACACCTCGCATTTGATCAAACTCCTCCTACATATTTGATGCAAAAACCTTCAAACTTGGCCAGGTTACTCTTAAGACATGGGGGGAAACAATCATGGAGAAACTTTTTCAAACCTCAAAGGGCGTGGCCGTGGCGACGCCTCAAATTTATGACTCGCCATAAAAAATCAAGTCGCTTATAACTCCCACAAACATTATCCAATCTGTCCCAAACTTCATACGGTGACTGCTGGACCCAGCCTGAATGTGTACATACAAAAAAGTGATATCCACCTACAGCGCCACCTGCTGGTGGTTGGAAATTTCTTTTTTTTTCCACACCTCTTATTTGATCAAACTCCTCCTACAGATTTCATGCTACAAGCTTCAAACTTGGCCAGGTTACTCTTAAGACATGGGGGGAAAAAATCATTGGCCAACTTTTTCAAACCTCAAAGGGCGTGGCCGTGGCGACGCCTCAAATTTATGACGCGCCATAAAAAATTAAGTCGCTTTTAACTCCCACATACATTATCCAATCTGTCCCAAACTTCATACGGTGAATGCTGGACCCAGCCTGAACGTGCACATATAAAAAAGTGATATCCGCCTACAGCGCCACCTAATGGTGGTTGGAAGCTTCATTTTTTTCCACACCTCTTATTTGATCAAACTCCTACTACATATTTCATGCTAAAATCTTCAAACTTGGCCAGGTTACTCTTAAGACATGAGGGCAAAACTTCATGGAGAAACTTTTCCAAACTCTGAACGGTGTGGGAGTGGCCAGAGGTGAAAATCGTGTGATGGCGTTTGCAATATGAAAGCCTTATCATCATCGCAAAGTCATGAAACTTGGTACTCACGTCCACCCTGACGACCTCGTACGTATGTAAAGGGTATTGTGTGTGGGCGGAGCAAAATGGCTCAGTGGCGCCCCCTAGAAATTTTCAAAAACCCCTACGCATTGGGGTTATTGTGTGCTCGTACGTACGCAATGGGAATCGTGCGTGTGGGTAGAGCTGCGCGACTACGGCGTCCAGCGCATGCCCAACGTGCGCACATCCCAACGTACGCACACTCGGTCCCGCTCACAGCTGCTTGCAGCTTTCTAGTTATTCTTTCTTTCTTTCTTTCTTATTCTTTGCAAAAGGTATGCGAAAACTCAGGAAATTTTGCGAGCGCCACGTGCTAGTCGACGACATGAAAGAATCTAAACATTATATCTTTGGGAGTTGCTCATTGGCTCTGTAGCGCCCCCTACGGTGCATAAAAATGGTCCCCTTAATAGGATTAGTTTCGCGTGGGACGACGAAATTCGGTACACTCATTCATCATGCCCAGACGCACCAAAAAGTCTCTTGCCATCACGGTGCCACGTACACAGGAAGGCGGCCATTTTGGATGGAAAGTGCGTTTTCGTGCCATTTTTGGCCGATTCCACGCCTTGCATAAGATCGAACTTGTCCTACAGATTTCATGCTACAGACTTCAAACTTGGCCAGGTTACTCTCAAGACATGGGGGGAGAAATTCATGGAGAAACTTTTTCAAAACTTAAAGGGCGTGGGCGTGGCAACTCCTCAAAGTTCGATGACTCGCCATCACTCGCCACAACAAATGAAGTCGCTTATAACTCCCACATACATTATCCAATCTGTCCCAAACTTCATACGGTGAATGCTGGACCCAGCCTGAACGCGTACATATTATCATAACGACATCCACCTATAGCGCCACCTGCTGGTGGTCGGAAACATCTCTTTTTTTCCACATCTCGCATTTGATCGAACTCGTCCTACAGATTTAATGCTACAAGCTTCAAACTTGGCCAGGTTACTCTTAAGACATGGGGGGAAAGAGTCATGGAGAAACTTTTTCAAACCTCAAAGGGCGTGGCCGTGGCGACGCCTCAAAGTTATGACTCATCATGAAAAATTAAGTCGCTTATAACTTCCACATACATTATCCAATCTGTCCCAAACTTCATACGGTGATAGCTGGACCCAGCCTGAATGCGCATAGATAAAATAGTGACATCCACCAACAGCGCCACCTGCTGGTGGTCAGAAACGTCTTTTTTTTCCATACCTCACATTTTATCAAACTCCTCCCACAGATTTAATGCTACAAGCTTCAAACTTAGCCAAGTTACTCTTAAGACATGGAGGCAACAATTCATGGAGAAACTTTTCCAAACTCTGAACGGTGTGGGCGTGGCCATGTGGTGAAAATCGTGTGATGGCGTTTGTGATTTGAAAGCCTTATCATCATCTCAAGGTAATGAAACTTGGTACACACGTCCACCCTGACGACCTCGTACGTATGTAAAGGGTATCGTGTGTGGGCGGAGAAAAATGGCTCAGTGGCGCCCCCTAGAAATTTTCAAAAACCCCTCCGCATTGGGGTTATGCTGTGCTCGTAAGTACACAGCGGGTATCGTGCGTGTGGGCAGAGCTGCAGCTCCAGCGTCCAGCGCATGCCCAACGTACGCACATCCCAACGTACGCACACCTCGGTCCCGCTCACAGCTGCTTGCAGCTTTCTAGTTATTTTTATTTTTATTATTCTTATTCTTTGCAAAAGGTATGCGAAAACTCAGGAAATTTTGCGAGCACCACCTGCCAGTCGACGACATGAAAGAATCTAAACTTTATATTTTTGGTAGTCGCTCATTGACTCTGTAGCGCCCCCTACAATGCTTAAAAATGGTGCCCGCAATGGGGTTAGTTTCGCGTAGGACAATGAAATTCGGTACACTCATTCATCATGCCCAGACGCACAAAAAAGTCTCAGGCCGCCATGGTCCCACGCCTACAGCATGGCGGCCATTTTGAATGGAAAGTGCCTTTTCGTGCCATTTTTGACCAATTCCACGCCTTGCTTAAGATCGAACTTGTTCTACAGATTTTATGCTACAGACTTCAAACTTGGCCAGGTTACTCTTAAGACATGGGGGGTAAAATTCATGGGAAAACTTTTTCAAAACTTAAAGGGCGTGGCCGTGGCGACGCCTCAAAGTTTGATGACTCGCCATCACTCGCCACAAAAAATTAAGTCGCTTATAACTCCCACATACATTATCCAATCTGTCCCAAACTTCATACGGTGAATGCTGGACCCAGCCTGAACGCGTACATATTATCATAGTGACATCCACCTATAGCGCCACCTGCTGGGGGTTGGAAACATCTCTTTTTTTCCACATCTCGCATTTGATCGAACTCGTCCTACAGATTTAATGCTACAAGCTTCAATCTTGGCCAGATTACTCTTAAGACATGGGGGGAAAAATTCATGGAGAAACTTTTTCAAACCTCAAAGGGCGTGGCCGTGGCGATGCCTCAAATTTATGACTCGCCATGAAAAATTAAGTCGCTTATAACTCCCACATACATTATCCAATCTGTCCCAAACTTCATACGGTGATATCTGGACCCAGCCTGAACGCGCATAGATAAAATAGTGACATCCACCTACAGCGCCACCTGCTGGTGGTCAGAAACGTCTTTTTTTTCCACACCTCACATTTTGTCAAACTCCTCCCACAGATTTAATGCTACAAGCTTCAAACTTAGCCAGGTTACTCTTAAGACATGGAGGCAACAATTCATGGAGAAACGTTTCCAAACTCTGATTGGTGTGGGCGTGGCCATGCGGTGAAAATCGTGTGATGGCGTTTGTGATTTGAAAGCCTTATCATCATCTCAAGGTCATGAAACTTGGTACACACGTCCACCCTGACGACCTCGTACGTATGTAAAGGGTATCGTGTGTGGGCGGAGAAAAATGGCTCAGTGGCGCCCCCAAGAAATTTTCAAAAACCCCTATGCATTGGGGTTATTCTGTGCTCGTACGTACGCAATGGGAATCGTGCGTGTGGGCAGAGCTGCGCGACTACGGCGTCCAGCGCATGCCCAACGTGCGCACATCCCAACGTACGCACACTCGGTCCCGCTCACAGCTGCTTGCAGCTTTCTAGTTAGGGACCGAGCAGGAACTGCAAGGACCCTATTGTATCTGTAAGGATTATTATTATTCTTCTTCCGATTCTTTGCAAAAGGTATGCGAAAACTCAGGAAATTTTGCGAGCGCCACCTGCCAGTCGACGACATGAAAGAATCTAAACTTTATATTTTTGGGAGTCGCTCATTGACTCTGTAGCGCCCCCTACGATGGTTAAAAATGGTCCCCTTAATAGGATTAGTTTCGCGTGGGACGACGAAATTCGGTACACTCATTCATCATGCCCAGACGCACCAAAAAGTCTCATGCCATCACGGTGCCACGTACACAGGAAGGCGGCCATTTTGGATGGAAAGTGCGTTTTCGTGCCATTTTTGGCCGATTCCACGCCTTGCATAAGATCGAACTTGTCCTACAGATTTCATGCTACAGACTTCAAACTTGGCCAGGTTACTCTTAAGACATGGGGGGGGAAATTCATGGAGAAACTTTTTCAAAACTTAAAGGGCGTGGGCGTGGCAACTCCTCAAAGTTCGATGACTCGCCATCACTCGCCACAACAAATGAAGTCGCTTATAACTCCCACATACATTATCCAATCTGTCCCAAACTTCATACGGTGAATGCTGGACCCAGCCTGAACGCGTACATATTATCATAACGACATCCACCTATAGCGCCACCTGCTGGTGGTTGGAAACATCTCTTTTTTTCCACATCTCGCATTTGATCGAACTCGTCCTACAGATTTAATGCTACAAGCTTCAAACTTGGCCAGGTTACTCTTAAGACATGGGGGGAAAGAGTCATGGAGAAACTTTTTCAAACCTCAAAGGGCGTGGCCGTGGCGACGCCTCAAAGTTATGACTCGCCATGAAAAATTAAGTCGCTTATAACTTCCACATACATTATCCAATCTGTCCCAAACTTCATACGGTGATATCTGGACCCAGCCTGAACGCGCATAGATAAAATAGTGACATCCACCAACAGCGCCACCTGCTGGTGGTCAGAAACGTCTTTTTTTTTCCATACCTCACATTTTATCAAACTCCTCCCACAGATTTAATGCTACAAACTTCAAACTTAGCCAAGTTACTCTTAAGACATGGAGGCAACAATTCATGGAGAAACTTGTCCAAACTCTGAACGGTCTGGGCGTGGCCATGCGGTGAAAATCGTGTGATGACGTTTGTGATTTGAAAGCCTTATCATCATCTCAAGGTAATGAAACTTGGTACACACGTCCACCCTGACGACCTCGTACGTATGTAAAGGGTATCGTGTGTGGGCGGAGAAAAATGGCTCAGTGGCGCCCCCTAGAAATTTTCAAAAACCCCTCCGCATTGGGGTTATGCTGTGCTCGTAAGTACACAGCGGGTATCGTGCGTGTGGGAAGAGCTGCGGCTCCAGCGTCCAGCGCATGCCCAACGTACGCACATCCCAACGTACGCACACCTCGGTCCCGCTCACAGCTGCTTGCAGCTTTCTAGTTATTATTAGGGACCGAGCAGTGAAACTGCAAGGACCCTATTGTATCTGTAAGGTTTATTATTATTCTTTCTTTCTTATTCTTTGCAAAAGGTATGCGAAAACTCAGGAAATTTTGCGAGCGCCACGTGCTAGTCGACGACATGAAAGAATCTAAACATTATATCTTTGGGAGTCGCTCACTGGCTCTGTAGCGCCCCCTACGATGCTTAAAAATGGTCCCCTTAATAGGATTAGTTTCGCGTGGGACGACGAAATTCGGTACACTCATCCATCATGCCCAGACGCACAAAAAAGTCTCTTGCCGCCAATGTGCCACGTACACAGGAAGGCGGCCATTTTGGATGGAAAGTGCGTTTTCGTGCCATTTTTGACCGATTCCACGCCTTGCTTAAGATCAAACTTGTCCTACAGATTTAATGCTACAGACTTCAAACTTGGCCAGGTTACTCTTAAGACATGGAGGGAAAAATTCATTGGCCAACTTTTTCAAAACTTAAAGGGCGTGGCCGTGGCGACGCCTCAAAGTTTGATGACTCGCCATCACTCGCCACGAAAAATTAAGTCGCTTATAACTTCCACATACATAATCCAATCTTTCCCAAAGTTCAACCGGTGATTGCTGGACCCAGCCTGAACGCGCACATGTAAAATAGTGACATCCACCTATAGCGCCACCTGCTGGTGGTTGGAAATGTCTTTTTTTTTCCACACCTCGCATTTGATCAAACTCCTCCTACAGATTTCATGCTACAAGCTTCAAACTTGGCCAGGTTACTCTTAAGACATGGGGGGAAAAAATCATTGGCCAACTTTTTCAAACCTCAAAGGGCGTGGCCGTGGCGACGCCTCAAATTTATGACTCGCCATAAAAAATTAAGTCGCCTACAACTCCCACACACATTGTCCAATCTGTCCCAAACGTCATACGGTGAATGCTGGACCCAACCTGAACGCGCACATATAAGATAGTGATATACACCTACAGCGCCACCTACTGGTGATCGGAAACGTCTTTTTTTTCAACAACTCGCATTTGATCGAACTCCTCCTACAGATTTTATGGTAACAGCTCCAAACTTGGCCAGATTACTCTTTAGCTGAACGGTGTGGGCGTGTTCAGGCGGTGAAAATCGTGTGATGGCGTTTGTGATTTGAAAGCCTTATCATCATCGCAAAGTCATGAAACTTGGTACACACGTCCGCCTTGTCGACCTCGTACGTATGTAAAGAGTATTGTGTGTGGGCGGTGCTAAATGGCTCAGTGGCGCCCCCTAGAAATTTTCATAAAACCCCTTCGCATTGGGGTTATTATGTGCTCGTATGTACGCAGAGGATATCGTGCGTGTGGGCAGAGCTACAGCCCCAGCGTCCAGCGCATGCCCCAACGTACGCACATCCCAACGTACGCACACTCGGTCCCGCTCACAGCTGCTTGCAGCTTTCTAGTTATTGTTTCTTATTCTTTGCAAAAGGTATGCGAAAACTCAGGAAATTTTGCGAGCACCACCTGCCAGTCGACGACATGAAAGAATCTAAACTTTATATTTTTGGGAGTCGCTCATTGGCTCTGTAGCGCCCCCTACGATGCTTAAAAATTGTCCCCGCAATAGGATTAGTTTCGCGTGGGACGATGAAATTCGGTACACTCATTCATCATGCCAAGACGCACAAAAAAGTCTCATGCCGCCATGGTCCCACGTCCACAGGAAGTCGGCCATTTTGGATGGAAAGTGCGTTTTCGTGCCATTTTTGACCGATTCCACGCCTTGCTTAAGATCGAACTTGTCCTACAGATTTAATGCTACAGACTTCAAACTTGGCCAGGTTACTCTTAAGACATGGAGGGAAAAATTCATTGGCCAACTTTTTCAAAACTTAAAGGGCGTGGCCGTGGCGACGCCTCAAAGTTTGATGACTCGCCATCACTCGCCACGAAAAATGAAGTCGCTTATAACTCCCACATATATTATCCAATCTGTCCCAAACTTCATACGGTGAATGCTGGACCCAGACTGAAAGCTCACATATAAAATAGTGACATCCACCTATAGCGCCACCTGCTGGTGGTTGGAAATGTCTTTTTTTTCCACACCTCGCATTTGATCGAACTCCTCCTACATATTTAATGCAAAAACCTTCAAACTTGGCCAGGTTGCTCTTAAGACATGGGCCGAAAAAATCATTGGCCAACTTTTTCAAAACTTAAAGGGCGTGGCCGTGGCGACACCTCAAATTTATGACGCGCCATAAAAAATTAAGTCGCTTATAACTCCCACATACATTATCCAATCTGTCCCAAACTTCATACGGTGAATGCTGGACCCAGACTGAACGTGCACATACAAAAAAGTGATATCCACCTACAGCGCCACCTAATGGTGGTCGGAAACTTCATTTTTTTCCACACCTCTTATTTGATCAAACTCCTCCTACATATTTCATGCTAAAATCTTCAAACTTGGCCAGGTTACTCTTAAGACATGAGGGCAAAACTTCATGGAGAAACTTTTCCAAACTCTGAACGGTGTGGGCGTGGCCAGAGGTGAAAATCCTGTGATGGCGTTTGTAATATGAAAGCCTTATCATCATCGTAAAGTCATGAAACTTGGTACACACGTCCACCCTGACGACCTTGTGCGTATGTAAAGGGTATTGTGTGTGGGCGGAGCAAAATGGCTCAGTGGCGCCCCCTAGAAATTTTCAAAAAACCCTATGCATTGGGGTTATTGCGTGCTCGTACGTACGCAATGGAAATCGTGCGTGTGGGCAGAGCTGCGCGACTACGGCGTCCAGCGCATGCCCAACGTGCGCACATCCCAACGTACGCACACTCGGTCCCGCTCACAGCTGCTTGCAGCTTTCTAGTTATTATTATTCTTTGCAAAAGGTATGCGAAAACTCAGGAAATTTTGCAAGTGCCACGTGCTAGTCGACGACATGAAAGAATCTAAACTTTATATTTTTGGGAGTCGCTCATTGACTCTGTAGCGCCCCCTACGATGCTTAAAAATGGTCCCCGCAATGGGGTTAGTTTCGCGTTGGACGCCGAAATTTGGTACACTCATTCATCATGCCCAGACGCACAAAAAAGTCTCATGCCGCCAGTGTGCCACGTCCACAGGAAGGCGGCCATTTTGGATGGAATGTGCTTTTTCGTGCCATCTTTGGCCGATTCCACGAATTGCATAAGATCGAACTTGTCCTACAGATTTAATGCTACAAGCTTCAAACTTGGCCAGGTTACTCTTAAGAAATGGGGGGGAAAATTAATGGAGAAACTTTTTCAAACCTCAAAGGGCGTGGCCGTGGCGACGCCTCAAAGTTTGATGACTCGCCATCACTCGCCACAAAAAATGAAGTCGCTTATAACTCCCACATACATTATTTAATCTGTCCCAAACTTCATACGGTGAATGCTGGAACCAGCCTGAACGCGTACATATTATCATAACGACATCCAACTATATCGCCACCTGCTGGGGGTTGGAAACATCTCTTTTTTTCCACATCTCGCATTTGATCGAACTCGTCCTACAGATTTAATGCTACAGACTTCAAACTTGGCCAGGTTACTCTTAAGACATGGGGGGAATAAATCATGGAGAAACTTTTTCAAACCTCAAAGGGCTTGGCCGTGGTGACGCCTCAAATTTATGACTCGCCATAAAAAATTAAGTCGCTTATAACTCCCACATACATTATCTAATCTGTCCAAAACTTCATACGGTGATTGCTGGACCCAGACTGAAAGTGTACGTATAAAATAGTGACATCCAACTACAGCGCCACCTAATGGTGGTCGGCAATGTCTTATTTTTTTCCACACCTCGCATTTGATTGAACTCCTCCTACAGATTTTATGGTAACAGCTCCAAACTTGGCCAGATTATTCTTAAGCTAGGGGGCAAGAAAACTCTTGAGAAACTTTTACAAGCTCTTAACGGTGGGGGCGTGGCCAGGCGGTGAAAATCTTGTGATAGCGTTTGTGATTTGAAAGACTTATCATCATCTCAAGGTCATGAAACTTGGCACACACGTCCACCTTGACGACTTCCTACGTATGTAAAGGGTATCATGTTTGGGAGGAGCACAATGGCTCAGTGGCGCCCCCTAGAATTTTTCCAAAAACCCCTCCGCATTAGGGTTATTCTGGGCTCGTAAGTACGCAGAGGGCATCGTGCGTGTGGGCAGAGCTGTGCGTCTACGGCGTCCAGCGGATGCCCAACGTGCGCACATCCAACGTACGCACACCTCGGTCCCGCTCACAGCTGCTTGCAGCTTTCTAGTTGTTATTGTTACTGTTATTGTTATTTTATTGCAAATTTTATCTCAAATTTTATTTTTATCTGTGATGAAGTCATTCTTATTGATTTTATTGATGACTCTCTTGTGAAGCAGTTGCAGTTGTGAAGCACTTTGGTCAGCTGAGGCTGTTTTAATGTGCTATATAAATAAATTTTGAATTGAATTGAATTGAATTGAAATCTGTTAAAACTCTGTTGAAGAGTCAGAGTTAACATGGAACTTAGAAATTCTGCAAGAATCCATCAAAAACAAGATTAATCACCTTCTAAAGAATTCTGGAGTAACGGTTGTTACTGGACATCAGTTTGGAGATGTGAGCTGATCTTCTGTCCTGAACTGCTCTCAGAGGATATAAGAGCCCAGTGGATAAACTTTTCAAAAGTATGTCACTCCTTAAGTTGACTCCGCCTCCTCTGCTAAGCCTCGCCCACTCACATCCACCATGCTCCACCACGGATGAAGGCAGCTTCTGGTGGAAACTCTATCTGAGGCTAATGTTCCAGCAGAGTTAGCTAAAGACTGTGGATGAACTCTATCTGAGGCTAATGTTCCAGCAGAGTTAGCTAAAGACTGTGGATCAACTCTATCTGAGGCCAATGTTCCAGCAGAGTTAGCTAAAGACTGTGGATGAACTCTATCTGAGGCTAATGTTCCAGCAGAGTTAGCTAAAGACTGTGGATAAACTCTATCTGAGGCTAATGTTCCAGCAGAGTTAGCTAAAGACTGTGGATAAACTCTATCTGAGGCTAATGTTCCAGCAGAGTTAGCTGGAGTGTTTATGTTTTGACTGGAGGAATAGCTTCATTATATTTACATTTGCTGCATTAAATTATGCAACATTAATTATATTAAATTACATATGACATTTTATTGTTGTCATTAAGTTCTCTCTCTCGGGGCGGTTGGTGGCGTAGTGGGTTAAGCAGCCGCCCCATGTGCAGAGGCTGTGGTCCTCGCTGCAGCTGGCCCCGGTTTGACTCCCGCACCGGGCGGCCCTGTGCTGCGTGTCTTTCCCCTCTCTCTGCCCCCTGCTTCCTGTCTCTCTCCAACTGTCCTCTCATTAAAGGCATAAAAAGCCCAAAAAAATACTTAAAAAAAAAAAAGAAAAGTTCTCTCTCTCAGCAGGTATCCCTGGCTTTGTTGTCCCCTGTTTCCTGTCCTCTCAACCCCCAGCTGGTCGAGGCAGATGGCCGCCCTTCCTGGTTCTGGTTCTGCCAGAGGTTTCTTCTTGGTATAAAAAAAAAAAGGCAGCTTTTTCTTTCCACCATCGACCCCTGCACGCTCAGGATGGGGGACTGGATCAAAGAGAAGTTTTGATGCAATTTATTGCTTTCCTTAGCTTGGCAAAGGAGGGCAGGTTAAGCACTTGCTAAGAGCAGAGAGAGAGAGAGAGAGAGAGAGAGAGAGAGAGACCCTTTGCTTAAACCAACAGGTATTTTGACCAAAAACCTGTCTCATTAGGGTGACCAGATGAGGTTGGCTGAAATTCGGGACGGGCGCGGGTGGGCTGACTTACATGTACAGTAATAAAATGCTTTGTCGTCGGATTTCTAGTGTAGATTGGGTATAATTGCAATAAAAGACGCACACTCCGGTAATATCATGGCAAGTTCCAGTGTATTGGTATAACGTACACAGTCCAAAATTCCGGGGTTCATAAAATTAACCATCCATCCATCCATCCATCCATTATCTTCCGCTGGTCCGGGGATCGGGTCGCGGGGGCAGCAGCTTAAGCAAAGAGACCCAGACGTCCCTGTCCCCGGCCACTTCCTCCAGCTCTTCTGGGGGGACCCCGAGGCGTTCCCAGGCCAGCCGAGAAACATAGTCTCTCCAACGTGTCCTGGGTCTTCCCCGGGGCCTCCTCCCAGTGGGACGGGCCCGGAACACCTCACCGGGGAGGCGTCCAGGAGGCATTCTCACCAGATGCCCGAGCCACCTCATCTGACTCCTCTCGATGCGGAGGAGCAGCGGTTCTACTCCGAGCCCCTCCCGGATGACCGAGCTTCTCACCCTATCTCTAAGGGAGAGCCCAGACACCCTGCGGAGGAAACTCATTTCGGCCGCTTGTATTCGCGATCTCGTTCTTTCGGTCACTACCCACAGCTCGTGACCATAGGTGAGGGTAGGAACATAGATTGACCGGTAAATCGAGAGCTTCGCCTTCTGGCTCTGCTCCTTCTTCACCACGACGGGCCGGTGCAGAGCCCGCATCACTGCAGACGCCGCACCGATCCGCCTGTCAATCTCCTGTTCCATTCGTCCCTCACTCGTGAACAAGACCCCGAGATACTTGAACTCCTCCACTTGGGGAAGGATCTCATTCCAGACCCGGAGAGAGCATTCCACCCTTTTCCGGCCGAAGACCATGGTCTCAGATTTGGAGGTGCTGATGGTCATCCCCGCCGCTTCACACTCGGCTGCGAACCGCTCCAGTGAGAGCTGGAGGTCACGGCCTGACGACGCCAACAGAACCACATCGTCCGCAAAAAGCAGAGACCCGATTCTGAGGTTGCCAAACCGGACCCCCTCAACGCCCTGGCTGCGCCTAGAAATTCTGTCCATAAAAATTATGAACAGAATCGGTGACAAAGGGCAGCCCTGACGGAGTCCAACCCTCACAGGAAACATGTCCAACTTACTGCCGGCAATGCGGACCAAACTCTGACACCGGTCATACAGAGACCGGACAGCCCATATCAAGGAGTCCGGCACTCCATACTCCCGGAGCACCCCCCACAAGAGTCCCCGAGGGACACGGTCGAACGCCTTCTCCAAGTCCACAAAACACATGTAGACCGGTTGGGCGAACTCCCATGCTCCCTCCAGGATCCTGCGGAGGGTATAGAGCTGGTCCACTGTTCCACGGCCAGGACGAAAACCACACTGCACCTCCTGAATCCGAGATTCGACTATCCGGCGGATCCTCCTCTCCAGTACCCCCGAAAAGACCTTACCAGGGAGGCTGAGGAGTGTGATCCCCCTATAGTTGGAACACACCCTCCGGTCCCCCTTTTTAAAGAGGGGGACCACCACCCCGATCTGCCAGTCCAGAGGCACTGCCCCCGATGTCCACGCGATGCTGCAGAGGCGTGTCAACCAAGACAGCCCTACAACATCCAGAGCTTTGAGGAACTCAGGACGGACCTCATCCACCCCCGGGGCCTTGCCACCGAGGAGTTTTTTGACCACCTCGGCAACCTCAGCCCCAGAAATGGGAGGCCCCACGTCCGAGCTCCCCAACTCTGCTTCCTCATCGGAAGGCGTGTCGGTAGGATTGAGGAGGCCCTCGAAGTATTCCCCCCACCGACTCACGACGTCCCTAGTTGAAGTCAGCAGAGCCCCGCCCTCACCATACACGGTGTTGACGGTGCATCGCTTCCCCCCTCTGAGCCGCCGGATGGTTGACCAGAATCTCCTCGAGGCCGTCCGGAAGTCGTTCTCCATGGCCTCCCCGAACTCCTCCCAAGCCCGAGTTTTTGCCTCAGCAACCGCCGAGTCTGCGTTCCGCTTGGCCTGTCGGTACCCATCAGCTGCTTCCAGAGTCCCACTGGCCAAAAAGGCCTGATAGGACTCTTTCTTCAGCTTGACGGCCTCCCTCACCACTGGGGTCCACCAGCGGGTTCGGGAATTGCCGCCACGACAGGCACCGACCACCTTACGGCCACAGCTTCGGTCGGCCGCCTCAACAATGGAGGCACGGAACATGGCCCATTCGGGCTCAATGTCCCCAACCTCCCCCGGGACATGGTTGAAGCTCTGCCGGAGGTGGGAGTTGAAACTCCTCCTTACAGGGGATTCCGCCAGCCGTTCCCAACAGACCCTCACAATACGTTTGGGCCTGCCAGGTCTGACCGGCTTCCTCCCCCACCAGCGGAGCCAACTCACCACCAGGTGGTGATTAGTTGACAGCTCCGCCCCTCTCTTCACCCGAGTGTCCAGGACATACGGCCGCAAGTCCGACGATACGACTACAAAGTCAATCATCGAGCTGCGGCCTAGGGTGTCCTGGTGCCAAGTGCACATATGGACACCCTTATGCCTGAATATGGTGTTCGTTATGGACAGTCCATGACGAGCACAGAAGTCCAACAACAAAACACCACTCTGATTCAGATCGGGGGGGCCGTTCCTCCCAATCACGCCCCTCCAGGTCTCACTGTCATTGCCCACGTGAGCATTGAAGTCCCCCAGCAGGACGAGGGAGTCTACGCCTCTCACCGCGGGCAACTCCAGAGTGGAGGAGAGTCCAACCCCTCTCGAGGAGGCTGGTTCCGGAGCCCAAGCCATGTGTCGAGGTGAGTCCGACTAAATCTAGCCGGAACCGCTCAGCCTCGCGCACCAGCTCAGGCTCCTTCCCCAGCAGAGAGGTGACGTTCCACGTCCCAAGAGCCAGCTTCAGTAGCCGAGGATCAGACCGCCAAGGTCCCTGCCTTCGGCTGCCGCCCAGCTCACACTGCACCCGACCCCCGTGGCCCCACCCACAGGTGGTGAGCCTGTCGGAAGGGGGACCCGTGTCGTTCCTTCGGGCTGTGCCCGACCGAGCCCCACGGGCACAGACTCGGCCACCAGGCGCTCGCCGGCGGGCCCCACCCCTGGGCCTGGCTCCAGGGGGAGGCCCCGGTGACCCACGTCCGGGCAAGGGAACACGGTGTCCATTTTCTTTGATCATCATAGGGGTTTTTGTGAGCTGTTCTTTGTCTGGTCCCTCATCTAGGATCTGTTTGCCATGGGTGACCCTACCAGGGGCTTAAAGCCCCAGACAACATAGCTCCCAGACTCATTGGGGCACGCAAACCCCCCCACCACGGTAAGGTGACAGCTCAAGGGGGAGCATAAAAAAATAAAATAAAATTAACATGAAAGTTAAAATTAACTTTAACTTTTAACATGACGAACTGAACGTACAAAACATCAAAACGCATTATAACATCAGATTCTCCTCCGTGGGAAACGCCAAACTCCTTCCTGCACACTTTACAGAACGCCTTAAATTCATCCGTCAATGCATTTGTAAAACATGAATATTTGCCCTCCCATTCCTTCCTGTACCTGCATTGTCGCTTTTGTTTTTTTGCTTGGTGGTGTGGCTTTTCGTTTGCCATTTCGCTAGCTATTGTGTGTCAGTGAAAGTGAATTTTCGCGCCGGTCATTGTTCGCGCTTACTGTTGCAATGGAATGGAATTAGAATGTCCTAAAGATAACAAAATAGATACATTGTAGCCAGGGCAGCACGCAGCCACTTAACATTTGGGGCTGCGCAAGCAAGCAGCCTCTAGGTGGCACAGACGGCAGTAGCATTAGTTTGAGATGTGTACTTTACCTGGGGTTAAAAAGTAATTATTTGGCATAAGTTTAATTTTCAGGACAAGTACAGCCAGATTCGGGATTCGGGACAAAAGCTTAGAATTCGGGACTGTCCCGAATTTTTCAGGACATCTGGTCACCCTATGTCTCATACATCTCAATAAGACCTCAGAAATTGTGTCAAATTGTTAAAAGGGTATAATGTCTCCTTTAAAAGATTTTTAATCGTCTTGAAAACTCTTTTGCAGCATGGTAGAACATGACAGCAGTGATTTTTGTTGAACTTGGCCCTTTTGAAGCTGGTAAACCACTTCATTAGATTTGAAAACTTAATATTACACTACAAGTAATTTCTTTTCTTTTGTTTCTTCACCACCAGTAGGTTCTAAGGCTGCTGCCACTGGAGTCACTGACTGTGATCTGACCACAGCTCAAAACAGTGGCTTCTGTATCGGATCTGTGTTCCCAGGATCAAACTGGGTGCAAAAGGAATTCATTGGCCATCAACCTTTGGCCTAAGGTGTTCTTGTACCAAGTACATTTTTGGAGCATCTAATGCTTGAACGTGGATCAAATCAGGTAGACCTTTTCTCCCAGTAACCCATCTAAAGATTCTCCACCACTGTCCAGATGTACTGCACACTCAAGTCAGCCAAGGAGTACTAAAGAGTCCCCTGACAGAACCCCTTCCAGGATGCTGCCCCATAACTCCAGTAAGGCTGGGTTTTGAAAACTGTTGTTTGCATAAACACACAGCAGTCAGAGTGATCCCCTCGCCAACATTCTTTGAACATAATGATTTGTTGCATCTACCAGCTGAACAAACACCACATGGGCATGTTTTGAGGAGGACATTATTGATTGTAGGGATGATCTCTGTTGTGCCACACTGAAACTTTATCACCTTTATCACCCATGGCTCACACATGGATATTAGCACCTACACTTCTTCTGTGCTGGACTACATCAACACCACCATCGACAGTGTTACAACATGGAAGCAGATAACCACCTACCCTAATCAGAAGCCATGGATGAATAAGTTCGGCTCCTACTGAAGGCCCGCAACGCCGCCTTCAGATCAGGTGATGCACAGGCCTACAGCACATCCAGGGCTAACCTGAGGAGGGGCATCACCAAGGCCAAGCACTGCTACAAGCGGAAGATAGAGGAGCACTTTTCCAACTCCGACCCTCGACGCATGTGGCAGGGCATCTAGGCCATCAGTGACTACAAACCCAGCAACCCCACACCGACAACTGCAGACGTCTCCTTCCTGAACCAGCTGAATCACTTCTATGCTCGTTTCGAGAGACAACAGAGAGCCACAGATCACAATCAGGCCTCCTGCAGACAATCAGCCCTTCACACTCTCCTCCACTGAGGTTCACGCTGCACCGAGCCAGGTCAACACCCGAAAAGCTGCTGGACCTGATGGCATCCCTGGACGTGTGCTCAGAGAATGTGCAGAGCAGCTCGCTGGGGTTTTTATGGACATTTACAACCTGTACCTCTCCCAAGCAGCTGTGCCAGCATGTTTCAAAGCCACCTCCATTGTTCCAGTGCCAAAACACTCCAGGCCGACATGCTTGAACAACTACCGCCCTGTAGCACTCACACCCATGATTATGAAGTGCTTTGAGCGACTGGTCCTGGTTCACCTGAAGAACTGTCTCCCACCCACCCTGGACCCATACCAGTTTGCCTACCGCAGCAATAGGAGCACAGAGGATGCAGTTCCGTTGCGCTGCACTCTGTGCTCACACACTTGGACAATAATAACACAAATGCACGGATGCTGTTTGTTGATTTCAGCTCAGCATTCAACACTGTCATACCCTCTAAGTTAAACAGCAAACTTAGAGACCTGGGTTACAGCATCTCCCTCTGTCACTGGATAATGGACTTTTTGACCGACAGACCCCAGTTTGTTAGGTCAGGACACACCTGCTCCACCACCACCACACTCAACACAGGCGTACCACAGGGCTGTGTTCTGAGCCCATTCATCTACTCCCTGTTCACCTATGACTGAAGACCTGTACATGGGTCTAACGCCATCATCAAGTTTGCAGATGATCGGTGATCGGCCTCATCAGCATCCAATGTAAACTGTGCAGACCGAAGAGCAGACCGAGCACTCCCCTGCTTCCGAGCAGTAAACACCGTAACATGTGCGGCTATCGCTAGGTGGCTGGACGCATTGATATCAAGGGAGGCAAAAATAGCGCCAAGCGATGTGAGGTCTGACTTTTTCCTGGACAATGATTTTGTGATGCAAATGTATTACTCTTTTGAACGCATATTGTTTTGAGAAGCAAGACGCTTTATTTTTGTGTCCCCAGCCAACTAGCTGGACTACCTTCGTCAACACCAAAACTCAGCTGGAACTCTGCTCACAGGACGCAGCAGGGGGTAAGAAGATGTTCAGAAATGATGTTGCTAATATGGGATGTCATACAGCTTCATGTCAAAAGAGGCAAACTATCCCTTTAAGCTCCAGAGTTCGACACCAGATCATTGTTTCACTCCTCGTAGGAACTTCCCTGTCCAATTACTCTTTATTCAAGTTCTAAGTCTTGTTTTTTAGGAACTCTTTGTAATGTTTTTTTTATTTTTTCTGTTCACATAAGAACCTGGAGGAAGGATTTCCTATCCACTGTGTGCCACACTCATAGTCTCAAGGAGCCAAACGGCACAGCCACTGGTGTCAGTCACGCTGTGCTTCCAAGGACTCACCATAGCCACTCTACAAAGCCAATATTTTCACCTTAACCCTGCATCAGGAAAGTCAGTTTAAGTTTCTCTCCTTTCCATTTCATTCCTGTTTTATTTTGAAAGGTTAACTCTCCTCTCGTTTCAGGTCACTTGCCCTTCCTCTCGTGCTTCAGTCTGATTGTCATATGAATGATTCCACCTGTTCCCTGTTATCCCTGTGTGCTTAACTCTTTCAGTGCCATTGACGTCTATAGACGTCAATTTAAAAAAAAACGTTGACTGCCAAAGACGTCTATAGACGTCAATTGCGTTTTTTAACGGAGCGGGCTGGGGAACAATCTAGCGGAGTTTGTCACTAAATCTTAGGCTTGTAAACACTAAACAGAGAATGTACTGGCAAAATTACCCGCAAGGTGGCAGCAGTGCCACTTTGCACAAAAAAAAAAGCTTGTTTTCTCAATTTTTTGGTCAAAAACAGCTGTTTTTGGTGAAACCAACCTATTTTCTATTGTCTATTACTAAAGGACTGAAAATGGTAGAAACAAACTTTTTTTTCCTGATGAAAGAAGAGAATATACTCTTTCTTTTGGTAATTTTGGTGTGTACATAGTCATAAGACACACTTTTCTGTGGGTCTTGGAAAATCAGTCAAAATACTGTAAAACACTTGGCAGTATGGGTCTCTCTGCACTGAAAATGGCTGGCAGCCAATGAGTTAAGAGTCTGCGTCTCCCCCTGTCTTGTGCCAGTGTGTTGTATCTGTCCGACTGATGTACCTCATTCTCGCCTTTGTCCCAAGCCTGACCTTTTGCCACGTTTTCCAAGTTTGGTGTTTGGTATTTATCCTCGTTAAGAGAGTTTTTTGTTTTTCTGATAAATTTTGATAATTTAGTCCTGTTAGAGTAAAGCCTGGTTTATAGTCGGTAACGCAAGACGCAACGTAAGCCCTTGCGCGGTTGCAAGCCCCCCCCTTGCGTGCTTGCGTGTGTCACCTCAATTTTCTAAACTTCACGCAAGACGCAAGACGCGAGCAGAGCTATAGAGTAGCCACTCTGGACGCGAGCACAAGCCACAATCTACATCACATCCGGCGGCGTGTTCATCTTCCGGTTTCATCCCCTAATAAAAGACCTCTGTTTTCAAACGCCAAGGTAGAAAGCGAAGAAGAAGAAGAAGAAGAAGAAGAAGAAGAAGAAGAAGAAGCATGAATCCCATAGCATGAATCCACTCGAAGAGAGACATGCCGAAGAGGTCCTGGCGGTGAATTTCCTTTCATCGTAGTAGGCTTGTCATTGAAAAAACCCGCTGCTCCACCTACTGTCCTGGCGGTGAATCGCCACGCAGCACACGCAACCGCCGGCAAAGCAAAATGAAGCAAGCGCAAGGGCAGTTAAAAGAAGTATAACTCAGTCCTTAACAGTGATAGTTAAGTTTATAGCATTCTTGTATTTTCCTCCTTGTAGGAGTGATTTTGTTTTGTAAAGTTTTCATAGTCTAGTTCCTCCGTTTTTTAAGGAGAGGTGTTTTGTTTTTTCCTCCGCAGCAGGAGTGATCTTTAGTTAACGATAACATTTAATGGATCTTTTTGTTTGTTCCTCCGTTTAGTGGAGTGATTTTGAGTTCTTGATCATTTTTATAGATATACTTCTCCATTTTGGAAAAGTGTATTATTATATATATAATTCTATAGCCTGATTAGTTTCTCTCTGAAGGAACTTGTTAAACATCTGCCCTCTCTAATAAAAGCCTTAGTATTACATCTCCTGCTCCTGCGTCCTCCATTCCCTGGGTGTGACAGTAATTCCATTAATCAGTCTATTCCCTCACAGAGCAAAAAGAAAGAAAAGTGTAAATATGGTGTCCATTACGAAGACATGATTCAAACTATTGTTTAAACATAAATGTTTGGGTTTTTTTATCTATCCAAGTAGTTAGACTTCTAATTCTAACGAAGTAATGTTATTGGTTAAAAGTGAACCATAGAAGTGGTTTAATAAAGCGTTGTTGTGTTATCTCAACATAACTTACAAATCGGGAGAAAAAACATTGTCACATGTTGGTTAAAGCATGGCTGAAAACACTGCAAGAGCTTAATCCTCACCCTCTTAAGGAGGACGTCATGTCTTGTTGAAGGAAACACTTGAGGATAACATTGATTTCCCTCCATATGAATAATGCCATGACAGATTATTACATATTCAAAACATTTGCAACCATTGGCTAATAAAATGGGCTGACATTTTGAGAATACTCCGGAGATGATCTTTTCATAATGATCACTACTAGGTAATTTCATTCACTCTAGCAAAGTAATAATTTGTGGAATGTTTTGCATATGACCATATGGATTTTCAATTAGTGCATATTTAATGGACTATGCTTACTACAAAGACAAAAAACAAAATCAATAGAAAAATTTCAAAATTGCATTTTGTCAAGGATCCTTCTTTAGTTTAGTATCATTTTACAAAAGGCATGGTTCTCCTTTGTGTCTATCTTTCTCTGTTTCCTTTTCCCCCTCTAAGAGATCTGGTTACTACTTTCACCTTCATTTGTTTTAAACAGCACCGAGTAAGACCCTGCACTGAGGTGAGGTGACCCTAAAGTGACTGTGATATACTCAAGTCTTACTTTACCAAACATAGGCTGCTATCAATGACCAAAACACGGGTAGCATTACATGATGAAACAATGCCATCCTTCTGTGAGCTATCAGGTCCTCAGACAGTAGGAACAACCGCAGCATTGTTGGTACCTTTCGCAGCTCTGTGGGCTGTCTAAAATATCCAACTTCTTCAGAAGTTTGAGGACATGGTTGAGCTGTTCTACCATTTCTCTGTGGCCACAAACATTTAGTTTAGACCTTGAGGAATTCTGATAATTTTTTTTTTTTTTAAATGGCATGATTTTTTTTGTTTTGTTTTTTTCTTCAATGTTTTTATTGCAATTTTCATTTCCATACAACAAACGGTGTCTACAATACTAGACACAAAACAAAACAAACAAACATGACAGCTCTTATATAGAGATGAACATACAGCACGATACAAAAGGTGGTGAATCAGTCTTACAGTACACGAATGTCGTTCAAGTCCACAGCAGTCCTTTTAATAGGGTGGAGGAAAGGTCTGGACCGATATAGTCCAAAAACAGGCGCCATACTCTGTAGAACTGATCTACACTGTGATGTATGATGCTAGTAAGAAATTCTAGAGGTATCAGTTCAAAAATTATTTTGCGCCAGCCACAGACAGAAGGAACCTTGTCACTGACCCACAGCAAAAGAATATTTTTCCTAGCCGCAAACGTTAGAATATTATATAATCTTTTGTTAGCTGCTGTTTTGAAGTTTATGACAAGAGCAGAAACAATGCGTTAACGTTCCCACATCAGTTTTACACTTGAGACACAGAGGGGAGAGAGAGCGGTTGAAGAAATGCCTGCGGTGAGGGGAAATGTGTAATCTGTGCAGAATCTTAAGTTGTATAGCTCATGTCTGAGCACAAATTGAGATCTTTTTTGCAAGAGACCAAATGGTATCCCACTTTTCTTCATTTATAGTCACAGACAACTCCTTCTCCCACACACCTCTGACCCCCTGTGCACCAGTAGTAGAAAAACCATTAAGAACACGGTAAAATGAGCTCAGAGACACTTTCAATTGTTGATGAAACAGAATTTTCTCAATAACAGATATTTCAGGGTGATCAATAAAGGTTGTACTGTGAGTGATATAATGCCTTATTTGCAAAAAGTGAAAACAATCTTGTTTGGACAATTTGAAATTATTAGTAAACTGTTCAAATGACATAAGCTTATCATCTGAAAATAGGTCAATGAGGGATTTAATATTCTAATCAGACCATTGTTGAAAACCAGGGTCCAAAGAACCAGGGGGAAAAGCAGGATTATTTATTATTGGGGTGAAAGTGGATGTTATATTTGATCTTCCCTCGAGATGGCGGACAAGCCACCAGGCTTTTATAGGAGTAGAAAATCTTCCTGCTTCGTCCTGTGGACGCTTAACTCTACCTGCTCTCTGCTTGCTTTGCTTATTTTATTGATTTTATGGGAATTTTTCCCCTTTTTTCCATGTGAGCCTAACTGCGATAGCTTCTGTACACTTCTAAATCTCTGGGATTAAAGATTTTTTTTTTTTTTTTTTAAACAGAAACAGCAACATTTTTTATAGTTCTTTATCTTCAGCGCTCTGTGTGCGTGGCCTACACACAGCGGAGCCTGATTTACAGTGTCTGGGAACCTAGCGCTCAGCTAAAGCTAAATAGCCTGGAAAGGTGCTAACCGTTAGGCTAACTAGCAGCAAGATGCCTCCCTTCTCCACAGATGACTACTACAGCCCCCTGCAGAAGATTGCAGTACTGGAGACAAAAATCCATCGCTTAAATGTGGAGGTAAATGGACTGTGTGGAAATGAAACAACCTTGCCATTGATTCAGAATAGTGGAGACAAGCAAGCTAACACACAGCTAAGGAGCACAGATAACACGACCAAGAAAGCAGACTCTGTGCACTTTAATAAATCATCGAATAATAATCCTCCCTGGAACCGTCTCGGTGCAAAACCAAAAAGTAAATCATGTCTCCTGGAAGTAGGAGGACGTATCACAGGCAGGGCACAGCGAGCTGAAATATGTGAAACCGACCGGCCTTCACTTCCCACCAGACAGAGGAGCTCTTCTACCCCTGTACATGGGAGGAAACAGGACTGGGCAGCCGTGAATGGGAAGGTTAACAACAAACCTCCAAAACAACCGAGCGTGAAACTGCAGAACAGATTTGCTCCACTATCGAAGGACTCTGGATCTCTATTGGATGACCATCCATCCCAAAGCAGCAAGTCAAGGACTGAAAACCTGTCAGAAAGTAAAAGGCCACAGGGAAAGCTAAAGGCTGGGCCTGAAACTGATTGTGGGTGACTCTGCCGTAAATGATGTACAAAGGATGTGCGGTAAGAACACTAAAGTCCTCTGCTTTCCTAGGGATATGGTCAACGATATGAAGGAGAGAATTCCTGAAATTAAAGATGAATATCCAACTGTGACAAACATGGTTCTGCATACAGGGTCAAACGATGTGTCCAAGCAACAATCTGAGGTTCTGAAACGGGACTTTATTGGATTATTAAACACAGTGAGCTCGCTGAATGCAGCTGTATTCATCAGTGGACCTGTACCACCCGTCAGAGGAGGAGAGGAAAGATTCAGCAGGTTGTTGGCACTGAATAAATGGCTTTTATCGGCATGTGCTGACCACTCAGTGCATTTTATTAATAATTTTATTATTTTTGGGAACGCAGGCACCTTTTTAAAGGCCAACTTCCATCGTCATTTCATTAATACTGCTGTGTTCACCATTGTTATTGAATGCATTAGGCGTCGGTTCTGTTTAAAAAAACGTTATGGTTGCTTTGTTTCAAGCTGTTTTTTTGGGCAGGAAGAATGGCTTGATGAGATACGACAAGGTTTTCCGGTCCTTCTCATGCATATCGGTGACGCGATAATGAGGCGTCTCTGATTGGCTCCCTCCCATGAATGAATGAACCCCCCCCCCCCTCCCCGCTCTGTGTGTATCCGAGAGCCTGCAAGTTTTCCCAAAACCTGTCGAAGATCAAACTTAAACACAACCCATGCGGTAATAATTTAATCAAGCGTTTTCCCTAACCAATATTTTTCACCTCACACATCAATGTTGCAAAATGTTGCCTATACAGCGCAGCACTGAAAATCGCGCGGCAGGAGTAGTGATTGTGGTAGACTGCAGAGATTGTTCGTGGCGTGGAATATACAACCAAAATGAAAAGGCACAAACCCATTTTTGAATATTTCAAAGCAAAACAAGTAAAAAGCACAGCATCGTCTGATGGGACAGCTGTGACCCAACCTTCAACTGTGGACCAACCAAGCAACAGAAGCCCCTTTCACACTGAGGAAGAACCCGCGTTTAATTCGCGATTTTAGCGTGTCCGCTGTTCCTTTCACACTGATGACCCGGGCTGGCGTGTCAACTCGACTCGCCTTTCGACCCGCGTCGGACCCTAGTCTTTTTGCCGAGCCGAGTTTGATGTGAAAGCAAGTGACGCTGGTCGACTGCGGTCAAGTGAGCAGACGTTCGTCTTTTCGTGGTCAAGTGAGCAGACGTTCGTCTTTTCCTGATTTAAAGTGAGCCCGTATTACAGAATTTATGGTAAATGCAGGAAGTCCATGATACGGAGCGTGCAGATATTTTACTCAACTGTAAAATCCTTTTGATCCATAATTTCTGAAAAAGGTTGATACACTTGAACTCAGGACCATCCTGACTGTTCACTCACTCAGTATCAAACATATTCACTGTATCATTTTGGAGAAATTCAGCCTCAAAGTTCATTATTTTTAAGTGAAAAATGCCTTATGCGCGATATTTAGGCTACTGTAAAATCCCTTTCATCCATAATTTCTGACAAAGGTGTGTACACTTGAACTCAGGAACATCCTGACTCTTCACTCACTCAGTATCAAGCTCATTAACTGTATCATTTTGGAGAAATTCAGTCTCAAAGTTTATTATTTTGAAGTGAAAAATGCATTATGCACGATATTTATGCTACTGTAAAATCCTTTTCATCCATAATTTCTGACAAAGGTGTGGACACTTGAACTCAGGAACATCCTGACTCTTCACTCACTTAGTATCAAGCTCATTAACTGTATCATTTTGGAGAAATTCAGTCTCAAAGTTCATTATTTTGAGGTTAAAAAGGCATTATTTGCAATATTTATGCTACTGTAAAATCCTTTTCATCCATAATTTCTGACAAAGGTGTGTACACTTGAACTCAGAAACATCCTGACTCTTCACTCACTTAGTATCAAGCTCATTAACTGTATCATTTTGAAGAAATTCAGTCTCAAAGTTCATTATTTTGAGGTTAAAAAGGCATTATTTGCAATATTTATGCTACTGTAAAATCCTTTTCATCCATAATTTCTGACAAAGGTGTGTACACTTGAACTCAGGAACATCCTGACTCTTCACTCACTTAGTATCAAGCTCATTAACTGTATCATTTTGGAGAAATTCAGTCTCAAAGTTCATTATTTTTAAGTGAAAAGGGCATTATTTGCAATATTTATGCTACTGTAAAATCCCTTTCATCCATAATTTCTGACAAAGGTGTGTACACTTGAACTCAGGGACATCCTGACTCTTCACTCACTCAGTATCAAGCTCATTAACTGTATCATTTTGGAGAAATTCAGTCTCAAAGTTCATTATTTTGAAGTGAAAAATGCATTATGCATGATATTTATGCTACTGTAAAATCCCTTTCATCCATAATTTCTGACAAAGGTGTGTACACTTGAACTCAGAAACATCCTAACTCTTCACTCACTTAGTATCAAGCTCATTAACTGTATCATTTTGGAGAAATTCAGTCTCAAAGTTCATTATTTTGAAGTGAAAAAGTCATTATTTGCAATATTTATGCTACTGTAAAATCCCTTTCATCCATAATTTCTGACAAAGGTTGATACACTTGAACTCAGGAACATCCTGACTGTTCACTCACTCAGTATCACGCTCATTAACTGTGTCATTTTGGAGAAATTAAGTCTCAAAGTTTATTATTTTGAAGTGAAAAAGTCATTATTTGCAATATTTATGCTACTGTAAAATCCCTTTCATCCATAATTTCTGACAAAAGTGTGTACACTGGAACTCAAGATCATCCTGACTTCACTCACTTAGTATCAAGCTCATTAACTGTATCATTTTGGAGAAATTCAGTCTCAAAGTTCATTATTTTTAAGTGAAAAAGTCATTATTTGCAATATTTAGGCTACTGTAAAATCCCTTTCATCCATAATTTCTGACAAAGGTGTGTACACTTGAACTCAGGAACATCCTGACTGTTCACTCACTCAGTATCAAACATATTCACTGTATCATTTTGGAGAAATTAAGTCTCAAAGTTCATTATTTTTAAGTGAAAAGGGCATTATTTGCAATATTTATGCTACTGTAAAATCCTTTTCATCCATAATTTCTGACAAAGGTGTGTACACTTGAACTCAGGACCACCCTGACTCTTCACTCACTCAGTATCAAGCTCATTAACTGTATCATTTTGGAGAAATTCAGTCTCAAAGTTCATTATTTTTAAGTGAAAAGGGCATTATTTGCAATATTTATGCTACTGTAAAATCCCTTTTATCCATAATTTCTGACAAAGGTGTGTACACTTGAACTCAGAAACATCCTGACTGTTCACTCACTCAGTATCAAACTCATTCACTGTATCATTTTGGAGAAATTCAGTCTCAAAGTTCATTATTTTGAAGTGAAAAATGCATTATGCATGATATTTATGCTACTGTAAAATCCCTTTCATCCATAATTTCTGACAAAGGTGTGTACACTTGAACTCAGAAACATCCTGACTGTTCACTCACTCAGTATCACGCTCATTAACTGTATCATTTTGGAGAAATTCAGTCTCAAAGGTCATTCATTTGATGTGAAAAAGGCATTAGACTTTAAAACAGCTCAGCTTGTGTACAAGTCTCTTCATGGTCAAGCGCCAAAGTACATCTCTGACATGTTAGAGCCATATGAACCAACTCGGGCTCTGAGAACCTCAGGGAGGGGTCTCCTGCCCCAGGGAGGGGTCTCCTGCTGGTGCCCAGAGTCAGGACTAAACAAGGTGAGGCTGCGTTTCAGTTTGATGCTCCTAAAATCTGGAACAGTCTTCCAGAAGATGTGAGACAGGCCTCAACTCTGACAATGTTTAAATCCAGGCTGAAAACATTTCTATTTAGCTGTGCATATGACACCTGAAAGTATTTTATCTGCACTCTTCACTTTTAAATGAACTAATTAATGATTATTTTTTATATTTTTATTTTTCCCCCTCTTCTTTGATTGCTTTTAACTGTGTTTTAATTTTTATCTTTTAAATGCCTTGTCTTTATGTAAAGCACATTGAGTTGCCTGTAGTATGAAATGCTCTATATAAATAAAGATGCCTTGCCTTGCCATTATTTGCAATATTTATCCTACTGTAAAATCCCTTTCATCCATAATTTCTGACAAAGGTGTGTACACTTGAACTCAGGAACATCCTGACTGTTCACTCACTCAGTATCAAGCTCGTTCACTGTATCATTTTGGAGAAATTCAGCCTCAAAGTTCATTATTTTGAAGTGAAAATGGCATGATGCGCATTACATCAGCCAGGTTTGCAAGAACTGATTCCATATCAAACACTGTCACTGCAGTTTAATTCTTTATTATTATTATAAATAATAATAAATTATTATTTATAATTGAATATATATATTCAATTATAAATAATAATTTTCTTATTTTATTCTATTATATAAATAATTCTATTATTTCTTGAGTCATTTTACACTGAATAAGAGCATGCGCGGTATTATAACTGGATTTGCTCTTCCAACGACGTCTTCTCGTCAAATGTGGAGGAATGGCGCCAGCACGAGGGTAAGTTGCCCTTGCAAATATTTCTTAAGGCTCCTTGGGATAAAGTGACATGGGACATTGACAGCATAATAGTAGCTAAATAGCGCCATCATATCCTATCCATTCCTAGGAATAAGTACAATATTTATTAAAAATCTTCATTTTAATTGTTAATTGATGTTAATTGGCACAGCAGCAGGTAACATATGCAAAGTTTGCACAATATATATATATCCATATATCTATCTAGATCTATCTATATCTATATCTATATCTATATCTATAGATATAGATATAGATATAATGTTGTATAAATTGTTATCAGTGCAAATGGCAAAATAAGCTATAATATGTCAAATGAATTGTTAATTGATGTTAATTGGCACAGCAGCAGGTAACATATGCAAAGTTTGCACAACACATATATCCATATATCTATCTAGATCTATATATATATATATATATATATATATATATATATATATATATATATATATATATATATATAATGTTGTATAAATTGTTATCAGTGCAAATGGAAAAATAAGCTATAATATGTCAAATGAAGCCTAATTATGTTTTGCACACTGCGGTCACATCTGCGCTTCGGAGAGGCACGGTCGCGCTATCTGCACTTGAAAATCGAGTGCCCGTCTACATTGCGTTGTACGGTAAAGCGTGCGAGCGGATTTATGGTGCATTCACGTGCACCCCGTAAACTCAGCAATCTAGATCGAAGTTGCCTTTTCTTATTATTTTCATTTGTTGGAATACATACATCTGCCATAACATTATTCAAACAATTTGAATCTTTGTTTTTATGAATATTTTAATCTGCCCATATAAATCATGCATTGGGTAAGATTTCAGCATCAGATTATTAGAAAATGATGCAGTGAAAAACTCTTGAAAATCACCACAAAGGTAGCTGGTGACATGTCGAACAAGAATCTGGTAGAGTTTGCAGAAAACAATTCGATTTTCTTTTTTTAAGAAGGATTTTAGCTGCCCATATACATCGTGGGGCTCAAACGCTTTACCGTACGACGTGATGTAGACGCGCACTCGATTTTCAAGTGTAGATAGCGCGACCGTGCCTCTCTGAAGCGCAGATGGCGTGACCGCAGTTACTGCACGGGGAAATCTTATATGATATTTTACTATTTTACAGTAGCTACAAAACTCATCCGCAGTTAGTTGCGGAGCCTACAGCACACAGAAACTCAGTTGCTACCTGCAGGCCAGTGGTTGACAGAGACATAGGGGGGTGACAGACAGAGCCCGCTATTACACTGTGGTTATTATTATGGAATTTATTTATTTTCTGAATTTCTAAGTTTATAGGCTACAGCTGACTATGGGCATTTGGGCCTACAGAAACACTTGAAGAAATGCAGTTGTTTAACATAATATCTTTTTCTTTTGTTCACTTTAGAGTCTTTGTGTTTGGAAAGGTAAGCAACCCCATAATGTATGGACTTAAATTGAAGTACACAGGGGTGGAGCAGGGATTTTAAATGTGGGGGTGTTCCAGCGGTGGCACATGAGCGCCACATCAAGCCCATAGACACACGCTGAAGTTGGCATCCGATTCGCAAATTAAATGGATGGGCATAAAGTGCCATTTCACTGCATTTTTGCATTTTGATCGCCCTACACTAGGTCCTGTATGGAAACTACAATAGTTACACTGCTCAAATCTGGATATAATTATTCTAAAGAGGCTGTAGATTCATTAAAACCTTGTTTGGGTTTGTGAAACCTTTTTGTGATTTGTGAAAATGCAGAACAGGGCCATTTTATGGCATTTTTTTGTATTCTCATCACCCTAAACTAAGTCCTGTATGGAAACTACAATAGTTAGACTGCTCAAATCTGGATGGAATTATTCTAAAGAGGGTATAGGGTCTTTAAAACACATTGTAAGTTGGTGCACTATACGAGGGTGGGCAAACCGTTAATATAATACATCCATGGGGCAAACGGGTTTACCTTTGGAAAATGTGGGGGGGATGATATCATCTTGCTGTAAAAGTGGGGGTGTCGAAACACCCCCATCCCCCACGGGTGCAACGCCCACGACAGAGACCACTCTATGTAGATTGATTTCTACTTTTAATTAGCTCTTCTTTATATGTTGTCGTGACGCCCAGCAGGTTAACAAGATCACAGGTGCCAGACTGGGTCAGAGTCTTATACACCATACAACATACATACCTGCAATGCTTTTATTTTATGTAAAGCACTTTGAATTGTTTTGTACATGAAATGTGCTAAACAAATTTGACTTTGACTTTGAGATCACACACTTTTAATTGATAAATTTCATTGTTTTCCCCTGGATTATATTTGTTTATTTAATCCAAAACTCAACAAATGGGTGTTTGGAGAAAGCACAGTGGCAAGATCTCAATTTTTGGTGAACCAGAGTAATTTTGGGTGGGCCTATTAATTACAGATGTTAAGTCAATGACACAGTATTTCACTGGGCGCATTATGAAGATAGTAATATGTCTCTTTTTGGGCGGGTGCACAACGCACACACACTCTGCTTAGACACACATGGAGCACCGCACACACATATGCAAATGATTACAAATACACGTCATTACAATGTAAAAGGTTATTATTGTGTACACATTAAAACCTTTTAAATAATAAACAAGTCATAATGGTTAGTCACAGTCTGCAACTGCAGCAGGGGACAAAAAAACTCTGGATAGATCCTGCTGCTGATCCTGAGCTATCACCTCCTCCACCCCAAGGTGCTGCATACAGATGTTTGTCAGACTATAGGCCCATTTGTGCTGTTGCAATCATTTATGATTTATAATTTCCCTAATTTCTGAGCTGTGGAAATTAATAAAGTTAAAAGAAATTGAATAATGTTGATCCTTGGATGTCATTTTTCTTTAAATAGTATTAGTTGCAGGACAAAACGTACCACATTGTGTTTTGAGTATTTGCATAACTTTTTATCTGAAGACAGTAATAAGATCACTCTCTAAAGCAAGTGTTAACTAAAATCAGTGTCCCAGATGAGCAAGTTCAACTAGACGATTTTGAAGTAAGCTAAAAGTAATCCAAAAGTATTTAGAATACTGTACTTCAGTAATCCAAGGGAATACATAATGGATAACATTTTAGGACATGTAATCAGTAATTTGTAGGGGAATACATTTTAAAAGTAACCCTCCCAACACTATGGAGATTTATACTGTGCCTTGTGCGTTAATGAGCACGTCTAATCGATTTGCCTGGCATCTATTAATTTCTTTTCAGCACTGCACTGCTGGACATCTGTTAATAGCTTCTTCAGTGGGATCTTTTGTCACGCACATGGGATTTCTCCCCATGTTTTTAGTTTGGTGTTTTTGTCATTTGTTGGTCATGTCTTGGTTTTTGGGTCCATGTTTAGTTAAGTTTTGCCATGTTTTAGTTTTGCCATTGTTTTTCCCTCAGTCCCCATGTTCTAATCATTAGTTCATTCACTTCACCTGTTTTTCCCCTCAGCTGCACTCACTCACCTATCACTCAGTCAGTATTTAGTTTCCAGGTTTCCTCATTGTGTTTGTCAGATCCTTACTCCGTCTTCACCCTTCACGCAACGCTCAGTTAAGTATAGGTCATGTCATGTCATGTCATGTCATGTCATGTCATGTCATGTCATGTCATGTCATGTCATGTCATGTCATGTCATGTCATGTCATGTCATGTCATGTCATGTCATGTCATGTCATGTCATGTCATGTGTTTGTTTGTTTTCATAGCCATAGTCAAGTTTTTGTTTTGTCACAGTTTAGTTTTGGAATCCAGCTCAGCTGTGCTTTGTTTTGACCTTTGTTTTTTAATTAATAAATCAACTTTACTTTTTACATCTGAGTCCGCATCTGTGTCCTACCTCTCCACCCAACCTGACATCTTTACGTTCTCCAAAGAAGCTAGTTAAGAACGCTCTTAAATACAATCTTAATTGGGGAAACGCCAATACTGGTTCCAAAAATGTTCAACATGATTATATGAAAATTTTTAATTACATATGGTCTTTTGTTTTACAGTCCAGAAAACTAGAAAAAAAATTTGAGGATATAGTGACTGTCATTGACAAGCGTCATGCCTCGAACCATGATGACACTTTTTGGGGAGAAATCTGCCATGACCTTGGTATTACAAATTCCAAGATACACAGGACAAGGCTCAAACATGGCTATCTTCGATATAAAAAGGTAATGGTTTCACGTTCTCACTTTGACATTTCTAAAAGCCTGTGGACATGAACATTTAAAGAGTAAAATTCATAGTTGATATCGTGTCAAACACTTGTATTGTCATTATTTGTCCATAATTTTCCTGAGGCTCTAATATTTGGCACCACAAATTAAAACTGCCAGTAATAATCCTATTGCTCTTGACTGTACTAGCTGTTTTCTATGGTAATGTAAGGTGTTATGACTGACTGTTTCATCTCTCTCCAGTTAAATGAGGCCTCTAGCATTGCCATGCCCACACCTGGGCCAAATGTCCAGAGTCCTGCAAAAGACACCACACCACCTGTGGAGGTAACACAAGAATTATATCTTTCAGTAGTAAAGACAGAAATATGGAGATGGGTGTTAGGATACATGGAAAATAACTGAGTGTCTTACATTATTTTGCATTCAAAGTGCAGTAGAACTCAGAGTACTTTCGCCAAATCCTGAATGATACAGGACCACAAATTAAAACTGCCAGTAATAATCCTATTGCTCTTGACTGTACTAGCTGTTTTCTATAGTAATGTAAGGTGTTATGACTGACTGTTTCATCTCTCTCCAGTTAAATGAGGCCACTAGCATTGCCCTGCCCACACCTGGGCCAAATGTCCAGAGTCCTGCAAAAGACACCACATCACCTGTGGAGGTAACACAAGAATTACATCTTTCAGTAGTAAAGACAGAAATATGGAGATGGGTGTTAGGATACATGGAAAATAACTGAGTGTCTTACATTATTTTGCATTCAAAGTGTAATAATATAAATGATCAGCTTTCAAAAGAATAACTCAAATTTTAATTGTTTCATTGCTATTTGCAGATTGCATCCACAGTTGCATCGGATGAAGAAAATTCATCCAGTGAAGAGTATTTCACCCATTCATTGCCGCCACCACCTTGTTTTTTCTTTATTGACCAGAATGATTGGACCAAACTGCGCAAAAAAACAACACTGCCGTAGATTCAAAACACTGAACTGGACCTCTGTAATGGCCAAAGGAATACGGAGTGTTCATCCTTACTGCAGTTTTGGATTTAAAAACCACAGTGTGAAATCCATTGGCTCTAAAAGAAGTGGCCCAGTCTTCACATGTTCTGGCTACTGTATTTTTGATGACTGCCCTGTAGAGGTAGAAATTAAGTTTGAACAAGAGTCATCTCTTAAGGCTGAGGTCATCTTCAGTGGTGATTTGGTCTGCCACCGATGGGACCAAATAAAAAGACGGCCGGTGCGAGGTGAGGAAAGGGATGCCCTGTCACATACCCTTTCCACCAAACTGCCGAGGACTGTCTTCTTGGAGAGCATTGAGAGGCTGGATGAAACTGTTGTCGCATCAGGATGCAGGGACCAGGTCCCTGCAACTGGTGTCATGAAAACAGTGTCATGGAGCAAGAAAAAACAAAAAAGAAGGCACAACAATGAAATGATCAGCCTCCAGAAGATGGTGGCTGAAGAGGCAGAGGCAGAAGGAAGGGTGATCCAGAACATCGGTCTGTACCCTAAAAGTGTGATGCTGTACTCTCTAAAAACGCTTAATATTTTCTTTGAATGGTGCAAAGAAGATACTGTATATTTAGATGCAACAGGCAGCATTGTACGGAAGGGAAAAGGACAGACGTCACCCTTCTACGTCTATGAGTTGGTTGTGAGACACCCAACTAAAGGATCTTCCCCTCTCCCTGTGGCAACATACATCACCAGTGACCACACCACAGCATCGGTCTCTCATTTCTTGGGGTCAGTCGTCACAGACTTAGTAAAACAACATGGTCGACAAGCCAAATCAAGGCCAGTGATGTTAATTTGTGACGGCTCGGTGGTTCTGCTGCAGTCACTTGCATATAATTTCTGTGGAGTGAGTCTGCAGGAACTGCTCTGCAGATATTTTGCAATTGTGACTGGACAAGCAACATCTGATGCCATAGGTCTACCTATACTCCACCGATGCTTGAGCCACATCATGAAAAATGCGAAGGAGCTTTGCAGAAAACAGTACGTGGTGTCTGTATATAAGCATGCTTAAGATTTAAAAAATAACAGCATTATGAAAACTCTATTTATTTATTTTTTTAATTATCCTTTGTAGTGCCTCCAAACATTACCATTTGACAATGCATGTGTTTGGACTCATGACCCGAGCATCAACCCTTAAGGAACTGGATGAAGTTGTCATCAGTGCTAACAAGGTCTTCTCCAGTTCTCATAGTGGTGAAAATGTTGAGAAACATTTTAAAAATCTGCAAATGCTTATGACCAAAGCAGGACCATTTGCTGAGGATACATCTCTCAAAGAGCAAGACTATGAGGTATCCTTTTTCTTAACTGCAACTTTTACATTCTTGCTTTGGATTTAGGTTTTTTGCTGTACCTGACTAAAAAAAAACAACAACTGTCACTTCAAACACATTTGGCTTTTTAAATTCAAGCTCTAAAGGGCACAACACTGGACACAGATACGGGTAAACGGCTGTGAACAGCATAACTCAAAAGTGAATGATGTATACACAGCTGGTTGTAAAAAAAAACACATGCTCCACAACACTCCATTCATCAGCTGCTTGGGTCAGACAGGTCAGGCAGTGTGTGGACCCAGTGTTATGTCTGACTTGTTGAAGAGAGAGCTATCATTTTAAAGCTTTGTTCTTTTCATTTTACTTCTTTGCTAAACTAGACTCGTGTGTAGGCATGCATAAATGTTTGTTTCATCTGTGATGAGTGAAAAACATCATATTTTCCACACACTCTGCCAGCCACTGTATTGTCAGCTGCCCTGCACACACTCTTTCTAAAACAATCTTATCTATTTTATTTTCATTTTTCTAGAACGATGTGGGAACAACGCCATTCATGCAGCACTTTGAAAAACTCATTGAGACGGAAGAATGTGACCAGGAAGGTGATTTGAACATCTACTTCTGTCCAACCTTCATCCCGACATTGATGAAGTACTTTCTGCCTCAGGCTGCCCTATGGTCTGGCTTACTCCTGGGTTAGTCCTGTTTGGTTGTTGTTAATCTATATGCTTATTTTAATATATTTAAGTAAATAAAAAATAAATGTTCCATCTTCTGCTAGGTGATCTAAGTCGTCATGGATCAGGGCCAGTATATGACGGTCTGAAAAATAAGTACAGTAGAGCTGCCTGTAAATCACAACAGGTACAATAAAGCTGAACATCTGTTAATGACACTGAATATCACTTGCATGTTTTCATGCTGGATATTACACATGATAAAATAAACCAAATGAATGAAGACATTTTGATTTAATGTTTATGTTGAACCCTAGAATTACACTCTGGACAACAAAACGCAGGGAATAATGGAAAAAAGCCAATGGGACCTCAAACAGATCCGTTTCCAGCGGAAAACAATGACCAGACTCGATGACTTTGTGGACACTTACAAAGTCACACTCAACTCCCTATTGAGGGAGTATGCTGACTCCAAGAGGAGAAAGAAGAAGGTAAGAAGTGCATATTCTGATCACAAATACTTCAATTACTAATATTTAAGAAATTTGTGATTATGCACCAGCCATTGCTATCCCAATTTCTAATTGAAGTAACCCCACCCTCACGCCAAAAAACAACACAAATACTACAATCCACAAAATGTATTGCTTACACTATGGCTACAATAATCAAAATCAAAGATAATTTTCCATTCAAAGTCAAATGAAGAATGAGTAAAAAAAATTGGTAGTTAAATATAATAATGTAGCATGGAACGATGCAATATTATGCTTCAAGAAAACTACTATTAAATTGATTTGATATTGACAATATTTTATTTATTTACTTTAGACACATCGGGTGGACATGGAACGCTGGAAGAGCAGGAAACAGAGAAAACGAGGGGTGTATGTGTCTCGACTGAACAAGCCTTTTGTTTATAAACAACAGAAGAAGAAGGTAAGTGTTTTTGAGATTCATTGGAATTTCACAAGTGGATACAGAATATGGTCATATTCCACTGTATAATGACACAATGCCATAAACAGTCCTTTATATTCATCGTCCATACAGTTCTCTACATTTATTTTATCTGATCCTATTTTACTGGAATCTTACTTTATATATTTAGCTAGAGTTTACTGTTAGTTAGTTTTAATGTTTACTTTAGATATTTAGCTAAGAGTCTATTGTTTATATTATATTTTTAATACCTCCTTTATTTTGTATGCAAGTGTTTGTATGCTACTGGAAATTCAATTTCCTTGAGGGAGTCATCCAAAAGTGATCAATAAAGTGCGGTCTTAGTCTAAAAATAATGTACTGTGTCTGTCTATTTTAGAGAACACTGGCCAAAAAAAACCCTAAAACATCTGAAGATCATTCTCCATCACAGGTAATTTGAGGCAAAATGCTACAATACAATAGAAAGCAAAACAAAGTAGAAATAATTTTCTGATTAGAACAGTTGATTTTATATGAAAATGCATAGTGATATGGTTAATTTCTATTGCTTACAATATGTACTTGAAAGATTTCTGTAACACTATTTCAAACCCCAGAGTCCACAAAGCAGCACACAAGCTCCACCAGCATCACTCAGTGATGATCTTCAATCACAGGTATGTCCAACATAGCATAATTGGTTAATTGTTGCCAATTTTAATACTCAAATTGATGTATATGATCCCTGATAATATTATGTTGATTAATGGTGTGTCGCTGTGGCTTCAGGTGTTAATTAGTTATGTCACAGCAGTGTAGTGAGCGTGCTGATGCTTCCATAAAGGGATCGTCGCACATTTATTTGTCTTGCCTTCTGTGTACACTATGCCATAGATATGGGCCTTTCTGAGCCAAGAGGTTGCTTTTTTTTTTTAACAGTCTCTTAAAGTCCTTTAAGTTTATAAACACTCAAATCTTGTCATTTATTCATCTTTTACTGTTTATCATTATATATCCTTGTTATTGCATTGTGTAATTTAAGCCAGTCTGTTTCTGTTTATTATTAATATTGCATTATAATTAATATGATAATTTCTGTTGATCCCTTATTGTAGTAACCAGACAATATCAACAGAGTTTATTCAGCAATCAGTGTGTTTGAACTGGACTCATTAACCCTTCACCATCATTCCTGTTCTTACAGGACAACCTGTCTATTGTTAATAAGTCTCAAGTTTGGTATTCAGAAAGCCAGCAGCTGTTTTATACCCACCACAAAAAAGACATGGCTTTTTATGATTTGCAGGTCACAGAACTGTGGGGAAAAAGGGACACAGAAGTGGTCGTTTCTGTGATTCCCTCTCAATTGGGGAACAACTTTATTATCCACCACAGTGAGTTCAAGACCCTAAGACCTCACCAGTGGCTTGTAGGCGAGGTAAGTAGATTAATTAAAAGAACAGAACCACTTATCATAAAGACATAACAACTGTGAATGATGCAGTCAGCAATGATCGCGAAGACTATTACAGCACAAGTAGTTTGAACAATGCGTGACAGTGAGTCAAATATCACTGAAGCTCCATTAGACGCAACAATTGATATAAGTATGTGATGAACAGTAATCCATAAGGATCATATTTTCAGCATTTTAAATACATGTATGACTTTGCAACACTTTGTGTGTTTATAAAAAAAATTCTCTGAAGGTCATCGAGTCCATACTTCACCACACTGCCAGGAAACTGAATTTGGGAAGCACCATTTACATTCTGAGTCATTATGTGGCTGGTGTTATCCTGTTTGGTAAGAGGGAAGAAGTAAGGAGACAGACTATGTCAAAGGTAATATTTATCAATTGTTTACAAGTTATGCATGTGTGTGTGAATTAAGATTAATCAAATAAAAAAAAATATATATATATATTCCATTGAGCCTTTCGTTAATTTAATTTTAGTTGCAATGACACATCTATCTATGAATTACACACACATACACTCATCTCATTTACGGGCATCAAGGAGCTGCTATCAATATGTGGGAGACATCAGCAAAACCAATGTTGCACAGTCAAAGCACGAGTAAAATTAAATTACTAATTTTTGGTTTTGTTACAGACCAACTTTGACAACTATAAGGCCATTGTGTCCTTTATTAACATTGGCAATGTACACTGGAAGTTTCTGGTAAGTCGTTACTTAATACATCACAACTGCCTTCAATTCTCTGTTAGTCATTACTAACTTCAAAATGATATTTCATATTTTTGGTTACAGTACATCAGTGCTCCAGATAGTACTGTCTTTGTTGTTGATCCAGCACAGAGTGCTACCGAGCAGGCAGACTCCGACAACGCAGCAAAAAGATTGCGGTAATTAAGCAGATGTATCTGAACAGTGTGACTGACGTAATTTCAAAAATGAGTGTTTCTTGTGTTTGCAAGATGTGTTTTTTTTATAAATTAAAACATTTAAGTATGGAACAACATGTTAGAGGCAGCTTTACAAAACAAATGGGCAATATGGTAGAAAATACTTGTTCACAATGTCCCACACATTAACAATTTCACCCTTGCTAAACACACAAAAAAAAAGGAAGACTTGTGACCATTTAAAGACATCACTACCAACATTATAATGTTTGGCGATCAAACTTGTTAACCCCATTAGCCGAAGAAGTGTTACATTTGTAATTCTGACTCCGAAATATCAACTCGGTCTAACTCTCTCGGCCAAACAACCACCTTTTCTTTACTACGACATACATTGTTTTCTTGGGTGAATGTGTACATATTCCTTACATTAACCACTTTAAAACATTTCCTCTCACAGTGAGTACTTCAACATGAGGAGCATCTGTCTTGGAAAAACTGACTGGGTCAATGTGAAGTGGAAAGGCGGTGTTATGAAACACCCATTTCAGAGAGACGGGAGTAGCTGCGGTGTAATTGTGATCAAAGTAATAATATTTCTTGAAACACCAGCTTTATGTAAATGATATACATTCATTAAGAATTTGGATCAATTTCTGTTTTATTGCAATTCCATTTGCTTTATTTTGCTGAATAGGAAACATGCAAACAGATGCTTTCTTTTTTAACTGTTTAGATGGCAAAGGCAGTCATGGAGGCTTTTCCAAAGAAAGCAGAAATGTCATTTGGGACAGCTCCAAGTATGATGGCAGATGAAAGAAAACACTTGGCTCTCGAGCTCCTGGAAGCCTCAGGTGTGTAACAACTTGCCTTAAATCTACAGTGACACGGTATTACAGAAAACACTTAGTAAACCCATTCTCTATACGCTAAAACAAGTAAATCATTATTTTATTTATTATAAGTACAATTGTTAGTAGTGGCAGTAGTGGTATATCTAACATTTTCAACTTTCTGTTAGTGTTTAACCCAGAGACCAGCTGTGCCATGTGCTCAGCAGTCAAACCACCACTTAAAGGACCTGACCTAACAAACTGGGTAAGTTGTTTAAAAGGTTTTCTCCGCACATTTTGCATGCCTTGTTTTAAAGTGGATGACAGCAAGCAAGAGCATAAAAGGAAGAGAAATGACAGACAATCATATGTGCTAGGACAATCTGAGGTTCACTCCTCAACCATAGGGATATGCATGTTTTCCTATCAAGAATTCCAAAAAAAGGGTGCATTAGATTGAGATTTCAACAATGACAACATTTTGATCTGGAGAATAATCAAATGAAGATGGTCATCAAAAGGTTATAGAACAGTACATGATTACTTAATGATTTTCATGAAGAAATCCAAAACATTTCTCGCCTTTTCCCTTATACAGATTCAGTGTGACACCTGTTGCAGGTGGTTCCATGTTGAGTGCATCGACATGGACTCGGAAACATTTCAGCAGGCAGAGAGTAGTGAATGGAATTGTGGGATTTGTGAACACTGAATAAACAACTTCAACAATGATTTCAGACTATCTACAGTTTATAGTCACTTCCTGCTCATACATCCACATTTTACCAGTGAATGATGTTATTTCTTTCCCAAATGTGGAGCTGAGACATGGAGGGTTTGTAATGAAGTTTTCATCTGAGTTGTTTAGTTTTCCCTGTTTGGACTGTAATCTCTTGATTTGTTCAGCTTCATTCTTATTTTGAACAAATAAACAAAACCGATATTAAAATAAAAAATCTCCCTATACAAACTAAAAATGTGAACTTTGAGGCTGAATTACTAAACAGTCAGGATGATCCTGAGTTCAAATGTACACACCTTTGTCAGAAATTATGGATGAAAGGGATTTTACAGTAGCATAATAATTGCAAATAAGGCCTTTTTCACTTCAAAATAATGAACTTTGAGACTGAATTTCTCCAAAATGATACAGTTAATGAGCTTGATACTGAGTGAGTGAAGAGTCAGGATGTTCCTGAGTTCAAGTGTACACACCTTTGTCAGAAATTATGGATCAAAGGGATTTTACAGTAGCATAAATATTGCAAATAATGCCCTTTTCACTTAAAAATAATGAACTTTGAGACTGAATATCTCCAAAATGATACAGTTAATGAGCTTGATACTGAGTGAGTGAAGAGTCAGGGTGGTCCTGAGTTCAAGTGTACACACCTTTGTCAGAAATTATGGATAAAAGGGATTTTACAGTAGCCTAAATATTGCAAATAATGCCTTTTTGACCTCAAAATAATGAACTTTGAGACTGAATTTCTCCAAAATGATACAGTTAATGAGCTTGATACTAAGTGAGTGAAGAGTCAGGATGTTCCTGAGTTCAAGTGTCCACACCTTTGTCAGAAATTATGGATGAAAAGGATTTTACAGTAGCATAAATATCGTGCATAATGCATTTTTCACTTCAAAATAATAAACTTTGAGACTGAATATCTCCAAAATGATACAGTTAATGAGCTTGATACTGAGTGAGTGAAGAGTCAGGATGTTCCTGAGTTCAAGTGTACACACCTTTGTCAGAAATTATGGATAAAAGGGATTTTACAGTAGCCTAAATATCGCGCATAAGGCATTTTTCACTTAAAAATAATGAACTTTGAGACTGAATTTCTCCAAAATGATACAGTTAATGAGTTTGATACTGAGTGAGTGAACAGTCAGGATGTTCCTGAGTTCAAGTGTATCAACCTTTGTCAGAAATGATGGATGAAAGGGATTTTACAGTAGCATAAATATTGCAAATAATGATTTTCACCTCAAAATAATGAACTTTGAGACTGAATTTCTCCAAAATGATACAGTTAATAAGCTTGATACTGAGTGAGTGAACAGTCAGGGTGGTCCTGAGTTCAAGTGTATCAACCTTTGTCAGAAATTATGGATCAAAAGGATATTACAGTTGAGTAAATTATTTGCACGCTCCGTATCATGGACTTCCTGCATTTGCCATAATTTCTGTAATACGGGCGCACTTTAAATCAGGAAAAGACGAACGTCTGCTCACTTGACCGCAGTGCGGGACTGACGTGGGCGTGGCGTGACGTAAGGAGTTTAAAAGACAGAATGGACAGCTGATTCAGAACAACAGCGACAGGTGAGGACAAGTTTTACTCTGTTTTACATCAAGTTACACGGGTCACCTAAAACGCCAAGCTTTCACATTGCTCGACGCGGGTCGAAGTGGCAATTTGGACCCGCGATGGTAGCGGCTCTCAGTGTGAAAGGGGCTAGTGACGAATGCTTCAACTGTACGCTAACCGAACCAAAGCTCGCTGAGGCTAGCCATGGGCACTGTTCAAGTGAGTGCTGCAGGGATCTTACAACGCCAGTAATCCCGATGAGAGACGCAGGCAGGCCTTTGGGAAGTTTTAAGGGTAAGTCAATGGTTTTATTAGCACCGCCGTGTGCACTCTTCCATCCGTCCATCATCTTCCGCTTCTCTGGGGATCGGGTCACGGGGGCAGCAGCTTCAGCAGAGAAACCCAAATGTCCCTGTCCCTCTTCTTACTTTGTTCAATGTTTTTATACTGCATTGTACTGATACAAGCGAGTTTAAGTTGAGTTAACATCTTACTGAGGTGCTTTTGTTGTGTATTGTTGGCTGATTGAGCATTTTACTCTGCACAGTTATGTGCTGGCATGTTGTGGGCTAAAGTCATGACCATTGATTCATCAATGTAGGCTATAGCCTTCTGTGCTGTGTTGACTGTTTTGGCAATTTGCGCACTTCTGTGCTGGCATATTTTGGACTTGGGTTATTAGTGTTGTTGGCTGTTTGGACATTTAAAGTAAAATCATCCTGGCAACTGTTGTGGAGAAATTAGAGTCGAATCACGCGTCGGTCAGCCGTCCATTGGGGAGTTTATTGAACAAACTGTCACAGCAAATATGCATACAGAATGTACAAAATGTCCGCCGTCTTCCTTCTGTGATCTCTCTTTATGCTGGTCCTTATCAAAACAAGCATACGTGGCACTCTCTGGAGGCGCCTAATGTTAAACAACTCATTCTAACTATCAACAATATTCATCTGAACCAGTCAGCAAGGCACACGATGTAACTAGGCCAGAAGTCATGAGAATGTCATGACATCCTTCTCCCACATAGTCCCCCCTGAAATCACTTATCAGTGATTTAATAAAGACATAATCTAAAATGAAAGAAAATCATCCCACATAGTTAATTAACATAATCAACACTAAATTATTCTACAATCTCAAACAAAGGGAACATTTGTGAATAAATGAAAACGATTATATATACGCACCCGTATCACATAAAATGATTAAATTAAATTATACGATATATTCAACAACACTACAAATTTTAACATTGCCATCACACTTGTCCACTGTTCGCAGTGCATAGGAGCGAAAAACCCACCGGCTGCTACTTTCGTAACTCATGTCCTTATCTTGGGAAAACTCACCTACGGCCCCACCCCACTTGGCGACCGACCACTTTACCAAAGGTCGCACTCCGAACAGTTGACTAACACAACTGGCAATGGACATATTAGTGATCAGTTCTGATTGATAATACACATAGAATGAATACACCACCATCAAATCAGTTAATCACCGTTTTGTATCAAGGACAATACATAAAATTATGGATTATCACACAACAATAGTAATAAAATGCAATGTAATGCAGCTCTTTCAGTCCCGTCCCATCTCCTGTACTCTGGTGTCGTCTGCTTCTGGCCGAACATCCGTCAGGCTGGGTCTGGAACTGCTAAGCTAACTCTGGGAGGAGAGGTCACCAGTACGTCACTCCCAATCAAAGAGATCCTCAGCATCTCTTCTCCCTGTCAGGCTATACTTGGTTCCACACCCGAGGAAAGAATCTTGTGACCCGTCCGTTGATAACCTTCATTCGTTGACCAGCTCTCCCATGCGTTGGTCCTCAGACCTGGTCTGGCATGGTCATCTGCCTCCTAATTCCCTCCACTGTTCGTTTGAACATCACTTGCAGCAAACACCTTCTCAGAATGGGTATAATGCAACACACCAATAGGGAGACCATCCTCACTATCAACAATATTACTATTCCCGCTTTACCTGTCATCGCTCCCCCTTCTCCCAAAATCCCAAACAGACCAGTCCACCACCGTTCACTCCCACCAGCATCACCCTTCAGCTCCTCTTCCAGTTCTCTGAACTTCTTCACGGCCGTTGTAAACGTCCCACCAGCTGCAGTGTTCCCGGGTATAAATGTACAACATTTTCCCCAACCAACTGGCAAACACCACTCTTCCCTTCTAATATCCATTCTAAACCTTGTCTGTTCTACCAAGCCATCATACTCGTCTCATGTAGTTGTTCTCCAAAGGCTGCAAGCCCTTCACTCGTGTAGTTAAGAATTCTCTGTTGGTTGTAGTATATGTAATTAATCCACTCCACATTTTTGTTAATCGTGATCCACGGCAAAATAGACTCAAATCCAGCTGCAATCTCCCTGCGTGCTTTGAACTCGAAAGGAATCCCTCTCGGCTGCCCTATTGCATCCAAGTAAACGTGCTTATCCATTATGTAGTCACCACTAGATCTTTAACTCTCCCTTTTTCCACATCCAACCCCAGTAACTCGTTTACCTTGTCATACACTAGCACAACCGATGTTTTCATCCTCACAAGTGCACACAGGCCTATCCACCTGTTGGGCAACACATTTAACAAAACATCACCTCCACACATCCAGTAACACTCAGCTACCGGGTGTGTCTGATCCCCAAAAAGATATAGCGTTAAAATGATCATTTCTATATTTCCACATTATTGATCCAAATAAATAAATCCTAATACATATTGGTTTCATTTAACAGTAGTACTACCTACGTGAGTTCCAAAAGCATTCAAACTCACCATCGTAATCTACTCTATAATCAGTGGAGGCCCATCCTGTGACGTACTATGATTAAATTCAGCACAAGAAAACTCCAATTTGTGGCCCTTCCTTATTTTGAAAACAATTATGTAATTTATTCGGCCCAAACATCAATCTGCACTTAATACCACACATAGGAAACAATAACCATTTATCCTCTTCCGATGTGAACCTACCTTCTCTGCATTCCCGTTGCTGGACCACCGCACAGTCTCTGAAGGTGTGTGGCTCTGGAACAACAACAGGCAATGCTCCTGGAGCGTCTGTGCATATGAGACACTCTGTCGCTGTCAGTTCTCTCGTAGTGTACCATGCCCATCTATACCACATATCCTGTGCTGCCTTAACCCATCTTCCACAGTTACACTGTTTTCCTGACTCCACCTGTGCATGTACACTCCGTCTGTTCTTGGGTTAACATGATTATTCCGTCCTGTAGGGCTAATGGTATCAAATCCCCCTAGCCTTTCCCGAAAAATCTTTCTATTCTTACAACCATTGTTAACAACTTCTTCTGACCCGAGGACAACATGATCTCCCCAGATCGTCCCTTCGTTGTGGCGTCCGGAGGCGGTGATTTGGTCGTCTCCTCCTCCGGACCCATGATCCACACCTCCTCACACTTACCCCTACTTACTCGTACTTACTCATCCTTCCTCACACTTCCTCACCCTTTATTCCCATGTACTTAAACTCAAGCTTAACATCTGCCTTTTCACGACTAGCTCTAGTGTGTATTGCTGGCAAAGTTTGTGGCGTGGCATGGTCTGAGTGGGTGTGTATTGTTGCATCATACTCATCTGACCCAGGCTGGCTACTTCCCTGCGGGGTGGCTCCATCACGGGACCCTTCCAGCCTCTCCTGTCTGCGGGATCCCGTCCAACATCTCCAGGCTTCGTTCTCCTGAGCCCATGCTGTCGGCCAACACCCACACCTGGATGCTCACAGTGCCAGAAATCTTAACCTCTTCCTTTTGTTAATCCTTTCCCTCGGACTCGACTCCGTCTGTGTCTTTAGTTCGAACCTCAGTGCAGTGACTCAAATGGTACCATGTGTTGCTACCTTCCATTTGACCTGCTGTTGACGTTGCTCGCACCATTGTGTACGGTCCTTTCCGTCTTGGCTCAAGCCACTTCCTTCAGAACACTTTGATGTGCACCTGGTCGCCTGGCACCACTGGCCTCTCAACCAGCTGTTCGAGACTCAAGTCTCTGGACTCCTCCTGTAGATAGATTGTTCTGTGGATTGCAGTTAGTTGCTCCATGTAAGCTGTCCACTCTGTTTGCACCTGCTCAAGTGGGGGCCCTTTAAAGGAACCTCGCAACTGAGGTGCTGGCATGGGTCGACCCGTTAGCATTTTATGCGGTGTTAGTGCGTGACTCTATGAGTCTGCATACGAAAGCTCATTAGTGCAAGCAGCAAAGCATCTAGTTAGTTTAGTTGAAGCACAGATTCAATTCAATTTCACTTTCCAGGTTCCATTGATCCTCTCACCCATCCCTTGACTCTGTGGATGATAAACGGCCCCACAGCGCTGCTTGATTCGCAGCTGCTGCAGAATGCCTCTTGCACTTTTCTAAACAAACACTTAACCATTATTTGAGCTAATCTCTGATGGAATGACAAACAGATGAATCAATTCTCTTAACAAAATTTTTTTTACGACCGTCTATCCAATATGTATGACCAATATCCAGGCATGCAAACTTGCCACCTTTCGGCGAAATTCGCCGTTTTGAAATCAAAATGGGTCATTGTTCTGAATCGCATAGATCCGAGGAGAAAAAAAAATTGGGGGGGGGGGGGGGGGGGGGGTTGAGCATGTCAACTAGCGAGTGAAACTGTGAACCTCAAAACTACACTAGACCTATCACCGCCGCTCTCTTGTCGTGACAACAAATGACTGACAAGAGTGGCGTGTGAGGGCGAACCCCTATTCCCCCCCCCCCCCCCCCGGACCCCACACGGTGGAAATTGCGACAAGGACAGGTAGGGATTAATGTTTACAGTTGTTAACTTCTGAAGCTAAAATGCTACAATTTGACTGATGTCCTGAAATAGTCTTCATAACGAATTGTGTCGTTAGATCAATTAATGTGCTTTTAATAGTGTCTTTAATACAAGTGTCAGCTAAATGTCTTGATAACAGACTTGAAATAGTCTACAATTCCTCGATATTTCACCGCCTCACAGAACGCTGTTTGTGTTAGTGCTACTCGAGGTAACTGTAGAGTGGCTAACTAGCGCCTTCCACACAAGTTCAGGGCTTTGCTAATACTTTTAGCCAATGTCAATGGAGACCTTAATTGTCGCCGGACTTGGCTTTTTAACGAGGTATGCCCCTTCATAATACCCTCCGATAATCACGGAAAGGGAACATTTTGCCCATTTGAGGAGGTCGTTTCATTCGTCGTGAGTTTATCAATGCAGAGTCCGGAGAGCTCTGCCACAGGTCGTATTTGAGAGTGTGACCCCCCTCCCCTCGCTGTTTGCCCACACCCCCGTTGATGATGACAGCCTACAGGTGCACTCGTGTTCATCCAGTATGATGCACCATCAATCGAAGTTAAAAGGGGCACAATGTAGGATTACGTAGTGCTCGTGGCATGCATGTCTCAAAACTTACACTGTCATGAAAAAATGCCGTTTAACTAAGCTTGCCGCGAGAATGTTTTTCATGTTAGAGTGCCAGCTGTCGATACAAATTTGTCTCTGGCGGTACGTCAAGTGAATTGCTGATATAAGTTTTTCCCGTGGAGCTCGTTTGGCTCGGCATGGCAAACGTTCACTTTCATGGTTTAATGACAGCGGACCGCGAAAGTGGTCGGGAGAGTTATCGTTCACTTACTAATGACATACCGGTAGGCTATTACTAAGCATAGGCTGTCTTGGGGCAGTAATTAATTAAACTTTTAATCCTACATACTTGTAGTATTCCTTTAAGGACCATGGGACTAACTTTTTCGTTAAATTTAATGTAATTAAATGTATGATACTACAGTTAAATGCTTTTGAAGACCTGTGATGTTATATGTCAAACACATAGGCTAATAGTACAGTAAATGCAATTGATAGGCCTACTGTACCTATAAATTCATCTTTTATGCTGCACAGCTGTTCTCTACTTAATGCAAATGGGACATACTGTATATTTTATAATATATATTTTGTATAATTTACAACTTAATGCGTCTCATGTTTTGATTTCAGGATGAGAGATTTAGGAGTGGAGGATGCTCTTTGTATTAGTTAGTTATTTTGTAGTGTATTTATTAATTCAATAGTTGCACTTATAACACAAACTACGAAATCCACTTTTCCGCGCGTGCCGTGTGTCCGTGTACCCTTGTCACCTTTTTCACCCCTGACCAGTTTGCATGCCTGAATATCCTTGTGGTGGCGTGACATCTGGCTCCAGTAACACCATTGGTGCCAAAACAGCAAGCTGGCACTTTGATGCTACTTTCGCTGCCTCATCAGCCGCGTTATTACCTTTATCGACCATTTCGTTACCTTTACGATTATTTGACACTTCATCACTTCCAATTTTCAATTCTCATGGCTGCAATCAGCTCCTTCATTTGGATCTCATGTCGCACTGGACTTCCGTCTGTCCTCCTGAACCCTCTCTGCTTCAAAACTGCTTCAAACAAATAGCAAATATCATGAGCATATGCAGAATCTGTGTACACATTCGTAACCTTACCTTTCACCAGTCAACATGCTTCCGTTAATGCCTTCAGTTCAGCCAACTGTGCCGAACATGGCTGTTCACACTTCTCAGCCTTCACCGTCACAAAGTTCTCCACCTTCCTGTTCCACGACTGCAAAACCTGCATGATTACCCAAATGATCTCACAACATGAACCATGCACAACATAAGTGACGTCAGCCTGCACAAGTGAAGTTGCTTCTAAGTCATGTCTCAGTTTAATGTATCTCACAGCTTCTGCTACACGCATGTGGTTCTCCTTCAAACTCACGTGGAATGACATCTGCAGGATCCGATGTAGTACACTTCTGTATTCTCACATCTGGATGTGTCAAAAGATGCACAACCTGCAAACATCCTGCCTGAGTCACAACATACCTACTCTGATTTATTAGTTCTGAAATCTTATGGTTTTTATTGGAGACATAAGAAAAATGGCTTCTCATAGACTAGTGTTGGCCGTTTTGGATGACTTTTGCTAATTTTGTTTCAAACTTTCAAAGTTTGTCCTCTCCAGTTGTACTTTCAACCTTTGAACTGTGGATTCTTCATGATTCCTTTCCAGAGGAAGCACATTTTATTGCATAATCCTCCCAAAAGAAGATCATACTTGCTGTATTTTAATTTTATTAATACCTTTATTTATTTTGGATACGGCGCTTTACTTACTCCCTCCACGTGGGATGGAGAGATATCAGTAATTCCCTATGGGATAAATAGATACTCTAATTTAGGCTAACAATGCTAAAATTTAAATTCGAAACTTGGTTTTGTTTAGATTTCACAAATATTTTAAGTTTTAAATTTAGAAAATTTGTTTTGTTTTGTAAAATCATGCATGTTAGGTTGATTGGCATCTCTAAATTGTCCTTAGGAGTGAGTGTGAGCGTGCATGGTTGTTTGTCTCGTTTGTCTCTATGTGGCCCTGCGATGGACTGGCGCCCTGTCCAGGGTGTACCCCGCCTCTCGCCCATTGACTGCTGGGATAGGCTCCAGCCCGCCCGCGACCCGATCGACGGATTCAGCGGTATAGATAATGGATGGATGTTTTGTTTTGTAATAGTAATAGCGACATATTTAAATTTAAGTTTTAGAAACTTAGTAATAGTGACACATTTAACTTAAAAACTTTGTTTTGTTTTGTAATAATGACACACCTGAGGGCGGTTTTTAAACCCTTTTGAGTACGACTGATGTAAGTGTACTTCTTACCTCTATATGTCAATGTAAACCAATACTGGGATTCCTCTGCCAGAGGAACGCCTTGGACCTGCCGGGCCACTTGCTCCGCCCCGCAGGGACTGGCCACGGTCCTGCCGAACACTCGGGTTTCTCGGTGCTCTCGGACAGCTGTAAACAAAGTGTCCCCTCTCGCCACAGGCCCAACAGGACCTTCATCCTCCAGGTGCACCTCTTCTTGACCTTTGACAGGGTCGACGATGGACTTGCCCCTGTGATGGCTGTTCAGCGGCCCCCGCTGTCATGGCTTCATTTCGTACTTCTTGCTTCGCTTGCAGTTCTTCTAACTGCAACCGTGCAAGTTCCCTTTGCATATCCTCCTCCTGCTCCTTCCGTTTCAGTTCTTTTCTGTATTGATCTACTGCATGCACCACGTGGTCTCGGAATTGTCCATGTGACATTGAATTCAACCCCACCACATCCTCCAGCCTCCCCTGAACTGGGGCAGGCAGAGCCTCTTTGATGGAAACTCTGAACAATGTCACCCAAGCTGGGCTTTTCTCGATTTCTCCCTCAGACCCTTGTCTCCATTTCTTCAATTGTTGTGCAATGTACACAACCGGACTCTCTGTTTCTGACAGTGGTTCCCCCTTTAATGCTTTGAGGTCCACTCCTACAGGAAACTCAGCTCGTAACGCTCTCCAGAGTGCAGCTCGATATGCATTAAAATCAGTTCCATCAGCTCGGTGGCTTAACATCCAGTCATTCTCACTGTGTCTCAAAATGCCCTCCATGGTAGAAGTTCCCAAACACAGTGCCCACACTGCCTTAATGTGTCCCACAGTCAACAGTTTATCCACAGTCTCTTGTTCAAACGCTCTTATCCATTTGCTTGCACCTGTGTGAATGTCCGGCAATCGAGCAACCAGCCCCGCCAGGTCGAGCGTCTGCCACGGCACATACTGTCCCTGCGTCATTTCTATCAAACTCGGTGCTGACGCTGTTGGACTCTTATGTTCTTCAGAAGATGCCTTTTGAACTGGTGGTGCCAGTTCTGGTGATTTTTGGTATTGTGGGAGCTGTCCCCTTGCCTGATCTGAATTACAGACGGCGTCTGGCTCAGGAGCTCCATGACTGCTTGATGTAGCTATTTGTGGTTCTGGACGTTCATGAGATATTTTGTGATCTTTTATTTCAGAATCTCCTTGTATGTTTACTGCTCCTGGCAGTGTTGGATATAGCTCTGCATTTTCAAAGAAATGTAAAACTTTTAATTCAAGCTCTCTTTTCCTGTCTCTTTTTGCTTTTGTCCTTTGGTTTGTAACCTTTAATCCTTTGTTCCATAATCTTACAGGCAGTTACATTGAAAGTGCCACCTTTTGGCCAGGGTAAGACATTATTTTTTGTTCGTTTTTCCCATTTTAGAGATATCTTTTTAATATCTTTGGAATGTTCAGGATGTTTGGCGCAGATGATTATTGTTGGTGTTACATCCATTGTTTCACCTAGTTAGTTCCCTACTTTTGACTTTTTCTTTACGTATTTATTTTCTAAATTTTCCTTATTTATTATTCTTATTCCCCCCTTTTTTTTTTTTTTTTGAAAGTCAATTTAAATTAAACTAACTCTAATCAATGCTAATTTATGCTCGGCTAAATTTAGCTTAGATGCAGCTAATTATTGGATATTGTCAATGCTAATGTTAAGGTTAGCCTATGTTAGCTTTGAAAGCTTATGATCTAGGTTGGTTTTTAAAATTAAACCAATGTTAATTCAATGTTAGGCTAATTTAGCTTTTTGACTTCTAGTTTGGAGTTCGGTTACTATTATTGCTAATGTTAATGTTTGCTAACCAATGCCAATTGCTGTTAGCTTCCTAGCTGTTGCTAATAAATGCTAACCTATTGCTAATTAAGATTTAAACCAATATTTGCCTTATTGCTATTGCTAATCAATGCTAATTGTATTTCTGATCAATGCTAATTATGGCTAACGAAATGCTAATAATGCTAACCAATGCTAACTATTGCTAATCAATGCTACTTATTGCCAATCAATACTAGCTTCCTTGTTGACCAATGCTAATTGAATGCTTATTATGCTATTCAATGCTAATTATTGCTAACCAATGCTAATCAATGCTAGTGATTGCTAATCAATACTAATTATTACTAATCAATACTTGCTGTATTACTAATGCTACCCAATGTTAATTTATTGCTAATAGAAAGCTCAGTTAATGCTTACTCTGTTTGAAGTGACTCAGGCTAAAGGCGTTGCCCCAACCTTTGCTCACATCCGGATGTTTCCGATCCAATCCACACACAATGTCCTCCACCAATCCAGATGATACAATGCACGTCAAAGCTACGTCAATTCCGACCAATGACATGAAAATATTTTTTGACCAACGAAATCTGAACACACCTCTAAATCTATCTCCAATGAAACACGTCTGGGACACGTAACTTCTAACCAATAAAATATGAACACACCTCTAAGCCCGCCTCCAATGAACCACGTGAATTCTAACCAATCAAATATGAACACACCACTAAGCCCGCTTCCCAGGCTGTTATTAACTCCTCCCAAACATAACAATTGAACCACACCCCAACTCAAAATGGCGTTTGTCACACTTTTGTAACAAGTTAAGAAAGAGGAAGAAATACAATCTGTCCAGCCGTGGACAGGAAGAAATACAACCAAAAAAATACAGAAATAACAATTGCACTATTCTTCACCTCAAAATGGCGTTTGTTAAGAAAGAGAAAGAAATACAATTTAACACGCTGTGGACAAGGAAACTACAGATCAAAAGATACAGAAACAATGCATAAGCGAAAACTCTCTTTATCAGGAATGTCAACAATGCCTTAAAGACAGAAACTCTTCTCTAAGATTTGCGAAACCCTCATTACTCGACTGATAACAACTCCGATAACAATTAGCACATTACCTAAAGAAAACTAATAATTATTACAGTTCAACCATAAATTGCCCCTGGAAGACACAAGGAAAGAAAATGTGATTACGCACGAACATCTGTCAGTGTACAGACAGCACAGGAATCTCAAGGACAGAGCGGCGCGCCCTCACACAATCAGCGTGAACGCGCAGCACCTCGCTGTCCTCCCTTCTGAAAACTTTAGAACCTCAACACAAATCACAAATCTTATTACAATGCACAATATTAAAGGAATCAGCACACAGCGTTTAAAAATCACAGCTCATTACTGTAGCAACACCTTATTTCAACAAACTATCAATGCGGCAACTGTAACAATGAAGCAAATTATAACAATTATAGATTATTATTAGATTATAAGTAAGACGTTGTGTTAACTCAAAATAACTAAAACTACTCAAAAGTCAAGGGATGAGATGAGTTGGAACCTTGATTCCTCACACAAAATAACTTTTTCTTTTCTTCTTTTTTTTTTTTTAGGTTCACATAAAACATCAGATTTCACACACATTGACAGACAAACGAACACCGGTCACCCACACTCACACCAAGTCAGTCGATCAAAGTTTTGTGTCAGTCACCGTTCAAATCTTCACAGTTTTAAATTATCAATTTCTTTCATTTAGACTTTTAATTTTTCAGGAGATATTGGTGTAGGCAATCTATGAAATACAAAATGTGTTTTCCCTACAAGCCTTGTGATATGGTCTCTGACCAAAGCAACAGATGCTGACGTGTACTTATCAGCTTCCCTATGACCTCTTATAATAATCTCCTGTGGCCAATTTATAAACGAATTTGAATTTTCTTCTAAAAAAATGTCTTTATACTGAGGTCTCGGATAACTCCAAAGAGTTCTAAGCAGATATAAAATGATATAAACATATATATTTAAAATGTGCTCGTATAGAACTGGAATTGACTTTTTCGGAGTTTTCTTGAACTGCCGTTTTGATTCCACCTTCAAACTTTTATGTTCGCAAGTCAATCAATTACCAGCATTCGTCTACTCCTTGACTAGTGAAAATAATTTTCACATATATTAATGACTAATGCGAACCACAGTCCCACGGTATTCCTACCCCCAATGCTTAAAGGTCGGCCGTTGGCTCTATGACATCACTATGAACGGGTGATTTCCACCCTGCCCGCTCTAAAAGCATATCCACTATTCCAGTTTAAACTCATCGATTTATTTCCTGCCCGAGCATTAGCGACTAGCCCTTCTTAATCACAAAAATACAACAACACAAGCCAGACCAGCTGCTCACAGCTGTCTGCTTTACAACTCACATGAGCTGCTGTTCACCCAATTTTATCTTAATTCAAACATTTGGCTCCCCTTGGCCCAAAATTTTAAACAATTTCAACAGCCCCCCTGCGCAGAGGTAACAATGAAATGCTTACCGATGCAGAATCCTCTCTCCACTGTGCTCTTTTGATTTGGGGAGGCCGGAAAAAGCGGTCAGCCGTGCTCCACCAACAGAAATCAGCTGCGTAATGGTAGGAAAAAAATCCAACCTGCCGGCTTGTTACAGCTGATGTCGGTTGTCGGGGCACAGAGGACACGCTCCGCCGGGATCCAGATCCAAAATCTCACGAATTCGGGGTCACCATTATGTTGTGGAGAAATTAGAGTCGAATCACGCGTTGGTCAGCCGTCCATTGGGGAGTTTATTGAACAAACTGTCACAGCAAATATGCATACAGGATGTACAAAATGTCCGCTGTCTTCCTTCTGTGATCTCTCTTTATGCTGGTCCTTATCAAAACAACCGTACGTGGCACTCTCTGGAGGCGCCTAATGTTAAACAGCTCTTCTAACTATCAACAATATTCATCTGAACCAGTCAGCAAGGCACACGATGTAACTAGGCCAGAAGTCATGAGAATGTCATGACATCCTTCTCCCACACAACATGATGTGCATCCGCATTCTCTCTCTCTCTCACACACGCGCGCGCCCAGCTCTGATAAAACAGCAAGCATATTCCCATACATTCCTCTGACCAAGCACCACAGAACGTGCACTTCTCTGGGTTCAGTGTTTCTCATAGTGCTTTAGTACTGGTACAAGCAAGCAGCTTCAGTTGCGTTACCACCGAGGTACCTTTCTTGTGCATTTTATTCTGCGCTGTTCTGTGCTGGCATTACGTGCGTGTCCGTGTATACTGTGCAGAGCCTCGGCTATGCATCACGTCCGACCTAAAATTTTGGTGACCCCCTCTTGCGATTGTGGCCCCCCCTTGTTCAAACACGTTCCGCGGTCTATGTAAGTTGCCATGGTGGCGATGAAGTCTCGTGTGCAGCGTTAGTATTTTTATATTAGGTTAGCAAAGGAAACGTTAAGCTAGTTATTTGCTTGTTTTTTTTTTAGCAACTCCTGAAAATAACATTCTGTATATGCTCAGTGTCAAATGTAGTTGATGGAAAGGTGGTAGTGAGAGGCTCGATGAGGAGGAATGAGGAGCCCCACAGACTACAGGTTTCTGCTTAGTTATAGGGCCCGTCCGAGGGGGGCGGGCATAATCCCAAGTGGGCAACGCCTTTTTTTCAGTTCTACGTAGAATGTACAGGCTTTTCTGATTCGCTCGTGGCTCTGCATTGTTTCTGTAAATTCGGGAACACAGCCTGTGGAGGTGACGCAAGACTTGGAAGCCTAGTATGTGTATGTAACTAGGGGTGACCCTCCCTTTTTGAGAAGGAGCGAGTAAAACCGTTTTTTAGTGGAAGTTGGCCTTTAAGGCAAATGAATTTAATTTCAACAAGACAGGGGTGAAACTGTTCTCCTCCAACTTATTTTACTTCCTACGTCATCCATCTGTGCTCGGTGCCAAGACTGAGATAAACCAGGAGTTATCTCATAGAGAGGAACAAACAAAGCCCAGCAGAAACCTTGAGGAGGAACTCCATCTGCCCCCACCCGGGAAGAGCTTCGGAAAGGAGAGACATCAGAGGCAAGAAGAGGGGTCCTTATTTGCCCCCAACCCTCTCGACAGCACCAATGACCAGGACCAGGGACCTTCCCCAGGCCCCCAAAGCCCTGACAGGTCATTGCGCTCCTCACCCTCCCTTTCTCCCTCCTCCCCTCACCTGAAATTCACTGAGCAGATGATGGAGCGGGTCAACGCTGGGCTCAGATCTACCCCCCAGCCCAATCCCTTTTTGCCCCCCATAAACCCCCCACCAGAGCGGCCAAAGGTTCGCCACCGAGCCCCTCCCCTGGCAGAGCAGCCAAAGCAACGAAGCCCAGATGGCTGTCCCTCCACGCAGCCATCATGTTCTGTCTCCGCAGTCTGATGTGTGATGTGTAGAGGGTCCGGCAGTCTGATGTGTGATGTGTAGAGGGTCCGGCAGTCTGATGTGTGATGTGTAGAGGGTCCGGCAGTCTGATGTGTAGAGGGTCCGGGCTGCGAGGATTATGGCAGCTGTGACTTCTCCCAGGACAAGCTGGGACCCTGTTTATTAGAAGGTTTTAAAATTTCTGATTCTGATGTCATTATTGTTGGTGATTTTAACATCCATGTGGACAACCCTCAGGACAAAGGGACTAAAGACCTGAGTAACACTCTGGACAACTTTGGGCTGACTCAGCATGTAACAGAGGCCACGCACAATAGGGGGTGCACTCTAGACTTACTGATCTCTGAGGGTCTGAGCATTTCAAAGGTTACTGTGTCTGATGTGGGCCTGTCGGATCATTCCTGTGTTTTCTTTGAGAGTACGATTTCACTGCACACAAATGTCTCAGCAGCAGTGATCTCCAAACGGTGTAGAACTGAAAACAGTGAGATCTTTATCCAGCTCTTCTCTTTAACACCTGCCCTGTCTGGGGCTTCAGTCAATGAGCTTGTCAGTAGCTTCAATGCTAAAATGTTAAATGTTATGGATGCTATTTCTCCCATTAAGGTGAAGGTTATCTCTGGAAGGAAGAAGTCTCCATGGCCAAATTCCACACTGGTGAAAAATGGGAAATGGGAGGCAGATCTATCCTTCAGTTCTAATTCTAACCATAACTTCTGGCCACAAATGTGCTTGAACCAGGGTTATTATAGTTAACGAAAACTAAGACTAAAACTGAAACTAGCAGTGAAAAAACAATTTCGTTAACTGAAATAAAAATAAAAACCACAGTTTAAAAAAAAACGAGAACTAAATAAAAACTACAATGAACAAGGCAACACGAACTAAAACTAAATAGAATTGCAGGTAAAACCAGCTTTGTGTTCGTTCTCGTTTCGTTTTCCCCTTCAATTTGCGCAACTTCGTCCCTGTTCCAGAAGGTGGCAGCAATGACGGTTCCCATAAAACTCCAAGGATGACGAAGAAGATGCTTTGATGTGCAAACCAACATTGACGGTAGCAGATATAAGACATAGATTTGATGGAAATGGCAGGTAGAAAGCGGCACAGTCCCATATGGGAATACTTTGAGTATGACCCCGTAGTAGACAAAAGTAAATGTGTGGTGATGAAGCGTGACGGTAACATTTGTGGGATACAGCTAAAAGGGAAAAATCCCACTAATTTGAAAGTTCACCTGAGAAGCTCTCACAGAGAAGCACATGAAAAGTTCCAGGAGTCGAGGGAGCAGCAGGAGATGGCTAACGTGAGCTCACAGTCAGACAGCTTGACGACATCAAAGACCTCCACAAACGCAGCAAGCCCTAACACAATGCTTTTCACAGGAGAGTACATGGTGTACTACCACACAAGAGCATCACAAGCGTGAGCTGGCAATGGTTCAAATGTTCATTGACACGGGGCTTTCCACAAGACTGTGCGACAATACATCGTTCAAACAATTCTGTCGATTGTTAGAGCACAGATTCAAAACTCCAGGGTCTGCCCGAGTTACTAGTCTAATGGGGGCAAGAATGGAAACGGCCACCGAAAAATTGAAAGATATTGTCAGAGAGGCTAGGAGATTGACTTTGTGTGTCGATGGATGGAGCAAACGAGGTCTAACAGCGGCATTTCTTGGAGTATCTGCTTGCTTTTACCACCCTCCCACCGGTAAGGCACAGCATACCTTGTTAAATTTGCATCGTTTAGATCACCCACACACTGGTGAGGTGATCGCCCGCTGTATCGACCTGACATTGGAAAGATGGGACATAAGTGACGACAAAGTGCTGCTAGTGGTAACCGACAATGGGAGCAATATTGTGAAGGCCATACGCCTGTTGCGAGACAGACAAGAACAGGTGGGCGCAGACTTTCAAGCGCGACCGGAGTTGATGGACACCGAGGCTGACGACACAGAGACGGAGTCTTCGGATACTGAGGCCGAGGAGAATGGTTTAGGTAAGGATGTTTATTTAGCTAACAATGTAGCTTAAGTGTTGTATGTGAGACGATGTTTCCGTACGTCTATGGCAGCGTTTCTCAAAGTCAGAGCCGTACAATAAATATGATGCAATTGCCTTACCCAAAGTACATTGTATAGCCGTGTGACCCACTGATCTGATCACTAATCTTTTGAGATCAGTGGTCTGACTTTGGGTAACAAAATGGCGCCTTTTGAGTTGGTCAAATTATCTTTTTTTACGGCTGAAAGTGTCCCGAGCGACCACTCTGTGTTTTGCGGATATTTGGGGAGTGAGTTTTTTTTTTTTTCAACGTTAAGTGGTCCTTGGTCTGAAAAAGTTTGAGAAACGCTGGTCTGTGGTTATAAATATAATTTGACAGCTCCTGCCACCACTAAATGACTGTGTCCCATTACACAGGTAGGCTGCATTTTAACTGGCATGCATTGTGTATTTTCTCTTAGAACTGGAGAACTTTTTGGAGAATGATGAAGAGTGTAACAAATTCCAAAGAATGCCCTGTCTGGCCCACACCTTGCAGCTTGCACTAAAAGATGCAATGAAGCACCCAGGTGTTGAATCCACCATACTGAAGGCAAGACTTTTGGTTCATGCTGTACGTAAGTCATCTGTTGCAAACGAGCAAATGGTGAGAAGATGTGGCAAAACTCTCATAAGGGACTGCAGCACCCGCTGGAATAGTACCCTACACATGATAAACCGACTGTTGGAGACAAAAGGAGAACTCAATCAGGTGCTGGAGGACTTGAATATGGACACTCTCCTCACAAGTGACTGGGCCAAGCTCGAAAATCTGCTCAAATTGTTTGAGCCTTTTGCAGTGCACACTGACCAGCTCCAGAATGACAGTCAGTCTTTGTCTCATGTTGTGCCATGCCTTTTAAACCTTGAGGCACACCTACTTTCCACCACTGTTGTTTTGAAGCCTGTTGCTCAGTTGCTGCTGAGGTCTCTGAGAGATCGGTTTGCTGGCATTCTCAACCCTGACTGTTGCAGCTTCGATGCCACTGCAGCAGGAGCCTGCCTTGTGGACCCTAGTGTTTCTTTTGTTCTGCACTCACCAGAATTGAAATCTTTGCAGACTGCAGCAGAGACCTTTGTATAGACCCTAGCAGGACAGTCTAATCCAACCACAGATGAAAGGGACACTGAAACTGCCTCACCTGTGCCCTGTGCCCTCAAGAGATACTCCTATCTTGCATCCCGCCTGGAAGGGAACAGGTCAGGCAATAATGTCATGAACACTCCATCAAGTGAGATGACAAAGTACATGGATGAGATTCAGAAAGGAATTGTCTGTGACAACCCACTGGAGTTCTGGAAGGCGAGGGAAGCCATTTATCCAAAATTGTCCCCAGTGGCTTTAGATTTAGTCAGTGCCCCTGCCTCCCAAGCTTTTGTGGAGCGCATTTTCTCTATGTGTGGGCTACTATTATCTGGTCTGAAAAATCGGGCTACAACTTCTCTTGAGCAACGGGTTTTCCTCAAGATTAACAACAAGTTACTTAACTAAAGATATGTGGTGGCAATAGTACCTGTGCATGTGTGTGTATGTTTGTTTAGGAATGGGTTTGTTTAGGAACCTGTCCACCCCAACCTCTAACCAAGTCAGATTAATGTGTTCTCACTCCATAACCTTAAGCCTGCTCAGACCATTTCCTGTCTCTTTTCTTGTATGGAATAAGAACTGTGTACACTGTGTACAACAACACTAATTGAGATGTTTAATCTTTAATTAATAGTGTTAGTCCTGCAGCTTCATCTCCAGCTGATTGTTTTCCTCCCCTCTGCTCTCATCATTTAACACTATGGCCTTATTTCCCAAAAATTGGAATTTATGGAATTTTAATTTTGTCTTTTAATTTTTTCAAGGAGTGTCAAAGTATCTTTTGAGTTTTGCTTTTGATTTAAGCAATGTAAATGGGTCATGGACCTTTAAAAAATAAAGTTGTTTTTTTTTTGTAATCCATATTTTGATGTCATTCATTCCTTCATCCTACCTTTTTCCGTAGTTCTCATAGTAAGAGGGCTCGTACAAAAACTACCTTTAGTCTCCCTGCTAGATCTCACACCAGTAGGCATTCTGTTAGCAGCCACACTAGTTGTTTGAGTGACCTCCAAGTCAGCATGCTTGAGACAAAGAAGAAGAAAGATGAGCTGGAGGAGCTGAAAAGACAAAGACAGGAGGAAGAAGAACTGGATGAACAATGCAAACTGATTGATAAGAATGCCAAAGCAGCTCAGCAGTGATAGGCAGAGGCGCACAAGGATAGAGAGAGAATTGTCAGACATGTTGCGATTAATAGACGCATTCGCCAGAAAGAACTAGAGTTTGAATCAGCCCAGCTTGTGTCCAGTTTCATTCAACAAAACAGCCTTGATGATCCTGGTGGAGCTGCCGCTCTCTTTCCCTCACCTCCTAATGTAGCCACCTCTTCCTTTTATGATCTGCCCGCATCCAGAATATTCACTCCTGCCCCCTCAAGAATCCCGCAGGCTGACAATCAAATTCTCGCAGCTTCACAGTTTCCTCTACTCCCTGAGCCTGGCCTTCCCAGGGTTCCCCAAACATTTCCTATGCCTCAACCTATGGATCAAAATGTAGCCCTTGTCCAAGCTCCCAATTCTGCTGCTGCAACTCAAACAGCCCCATTGTCCACAGGCTCTATTCAGTCTTGCCCTTTGCCCCCTGTAGCTACTGCTCAAGCTGCAATGCTGTCCATGCCTAGTGTGTCTACCCAGTCTTCCAGTCACCATGCCTCTGTCAGTGTACCACACTCCTCCCCTCCTATTCACCATGCAACTGCACCTTCAGCTACTGTTCAAGCTCCTGCTTATACTGCATCCATGCCTGATCCTAGATGGCCCACTTTGACTGGTAGATTGCCCCCAGTGCAAGTTACATCGTCCCAGCAGCCACAAGCTCACCTATTCAACCCCCCAATAACATGGATCTGTTAATAGCCTCAGCATATGGGCTACCAAGACCTTCACTTCCTGTGTTCAAGAGTGGTCAAGAGAGTGAGTTTGCCCTCCTGAGAATGGCTCTCCGTAACCTCCTTGAAAATTACCCACATCTTACTGAACATTATAAATATCAGATCCTCTTGGACCATCTGCAGCACCCAGGTGCTAACAAACTGGCCAGATCCAGCATGCATGATGCCAGACCATATTCCACAGCTCTTGCAGCGCTTGAGGAGAAATATGGTCAGCCAAGGCTCCTTGTTCAGAGCAAAATTGGAGCAATATTGAATTCCCCCATTATTCGCATAAGCGATGTAGAGGCCCTGGATGATTTCTCCCTTTCCATCCATGCTTTGGCGGGAATGCTGCTATCCCTAGAGGGCCCTAATGGCTCTGAATTAAGATGTGGCTCTCATGTCGACAGACTGCTTAGCAAACTCCCTGTGCAGTATAGAGATGGATTTGTTGAGTACTGCATTAAACGCGGCATTATTACTGGGCAGGCAAACCAAACTTACTCCCTCCTTGACCTTTCAACCTGGCTGCAGTCAAAGACGAGCTAAACTCATATCAGAGAGAGCGGTTGAACTCCATAAACAGGAAAGACCACGAGCTGTAAATGAACGCCGGCCCTCTAGACCTGTCTCCTCTGTCTACATGTCAACATGGGAAATGGATACTACATCAAGCGCACAGGAGAAGGTACAAATTAAGCCCAAACCTTACGGTGCGTTCACACCAGACGCGGTCGGGCGACGCGATTACATACAAAGTCAATGCAAAGACGCGATTAGACGCGGATTCGAGCCGGCGGCGCGATGAGGCGCGGTGAGGCGGTGCGGGGGCCGCCGCGCGAGTGAAAATATGCGATTCGCGCGAGTTAAAAAAATCCAACTTTGGCGAAATATTCGCGCCAGACAGCCTATCAGCGTTGAGATTCTGGACGACAGTGACGTGGAGACAGATGGACAGGCGCTCCGCAGCTGAAATGGAGTCGTGTCTGTGGCATGCAGATGGGACTGCAGATGGAAATTAGCTTCTAAGCTACAATCTGGTGCAGGTCATCTCTTTACTTTGTAATTAATGTACTTTGCACATGGTCCCTGACTAAATAAAATAAAAAAATTTAATCACCGCCTTCTCCAGGAGTTCCGTCTGGATGACGGCCGCCTCCAGCGGCACCCCAGGCCCACCAGGACCCAGCCCGACGACCCGCTCGGGAGGACCGGCGCCGCGATCTCTCGGCAGGACACCAACCACAGGCGCCCCGCAGCTGAAACGGAGCCGCGGCCCAGCTGCGGAGCGCCTGCAGCCGGTGTCCCTCCGAGAGATCACGGCACCGATCCTCCTGTGGCGGCCGCTTCCAGCGGTGTTTCGGGCTCGCCGGGACCCAGTTTGGTGGCCTGCTCGGGAGGATCGGTGCCGTGATCTCTCGGCGGGACGCCGGCTGCAGGCGCCGGTCCTCCCGAGCGGGTCGTCGGGCTGGGTCCTGGTGGGCCTGGGGTGCCGCTGGAGGCGGCCGTCATCCAGACGCAACTCCTGGAGAAGGCGATGAAATTATCCGAGCTGAATGCACCACCGGATGATGTCACTGATCCAGACACGACGGCGTGTGCGTTTCAGACGAATCTCGGACTGCCACAGCAGGTACAAGGACGCGATCAGCCATGGATAGCCCCTTGAGCTATTTACTCATTTTTTTACTCGCGCGAAAGAGGCGTTTGAGGCGATGGAATTTAATTTACACCTGCGGCAACGATCGCGCGATGAAGGCGGTGCGAATATTCGCATCGCGTTTGGTGTGAACGCACCGTTACTGTCCTCACTGTAATGTCAGAGACCATTTTCTTGGTTCATGCCCAGACTTCAAGAAACTCTCCAAAAATGACATTCTGAAATGGATCAACGAGAAGGACAGATGCCGTAAATGTGGTACACACAAATTTGACAAATGCACATTAAAGAGGCCATGTAACATTTGTAAGGAGATTCACCTAACCATTCTCCATGATGTCAATGTAAACAAATCAGCCACGGTGATGCTTACATCCTCCCCCTCAGAGCTCCTTTACATGGACAAACCCAACCGTTCCCATAAGGTCATGTTGAAAGTTGTCAATGTATGTCTCCACAATGGGGAGAAGACCTTCACCACATATGCAGTCCTTGATGATGGGGCTGACAGGTCCATTCTACTCCCCCAAGCTGTTCAGTCTTTGGGCCTCACAGCTCAGCCTGAGACCATCTCACTACGCACAGTAAGACAAGATATAGTGCAATTACATGGAGCATCTGTATCTTTTGAAATTTCCCCTATCAACCAGCCAAACCAGAGGCATGTTATCAGCAGTGCATTCACTGCAGACAATCTTGGCCTGTCAGAGCACACATATCCTGTGCGACAGCTACTAGAGCAGTATCACCATCTCAGAGATGTTCCATTACAACTTGTTGAACATGCATGCCCTCTTGTACTCATTGGTTCAGACTATGCTCATCTTATTACAGCCATAGAGCCAATTCTCATAGGCCCCCCTGGTGGCCCATTGGCTGTACATACCAGGCTAGGATGGGCTCTGCAGGGACCGGCCAGTTTAGTCCAAACTCATCATCACACTCTGTCCTTCGCTCTTACCTGTTTCAAAAGTGAACTGCTCAGGAATGTAGAGAGGCTCTGGCAGATTGACACCTTGCCCTATGTAAATGAGAAAACAGCTACACGGTCAAAACAAGACAATCTAGCCCTCTATCTACTCCATTCCAAAACCGTACGAGTAGAGATAGATGGTGTAATGCGCTATGCCGCTCCCCTGCTAAGAGCTCCCAACACTCCTCTCCTTAAAGCTCCCAAGGAAGCTGCCTTGCCCCGTCTCTGTGCTACAGAAAGACGTCTGTCCAAAGATCCCACACTGGCAAAGAAATACCAAGAAGAGCTGGATAAACTTGTGCAGTCTGGCTATATTCAAAGGATCCCCAGCGACCAGGTAGATCAATCACATGGACATTGGTACTCCTCATTGACACTCATCCAGCTCTGTCACCGACTCCCCCTTTTTTTGACTAAGGGAGAATAAACAATAAATTGAGTGCAACCTTGTTTCCTGTGTGGTCTGTGTGGCTCCAGTCAGAACCTTAAATACCCTACAATTGGTTAATTAATCAATTAATTAAGGCTTTCCTCAAAATACCTGAAAAACTGAAACTAAGACTAAAACTAAATAAAAACTAAACTAAAACTAGTCAATTCCTCAAAATAAAAACTAAACTAAAACTATTTAAGCACTCATAAAACTAACTAAAACTAAACTGAAATCAAAACCAAACTGAAAGACTAAATAGAAATAAAAACTAATGAAAATTTCAAAACTATAATAACCCTGGTTTGAACACCTTCAGAATGACTCGAAATCCTAATTTGCAGCTCATACAACACAAAATCCTTCACAGAACGCATTATACAGGACAAAAGACGTTCAGGATGGGTCTAACACACTCAAATATCTGCTCACATTCCACAGATAACACACCTGATAATTATGCACACGCTTATGCACCAAAAATACATATCAAGGTATTTTTTCACGGGTTCACGGTATATCACGGTATTTTTTTTTCCATGCATAATTAGGTGTTCACAGCATTTTCTACAGATTGAGAACAGAATTACTGCAGTAGATTAATTTAGGATTGTCTATTTTACCGTCATAGAATAACGTCCCACAAAATGATGCTGTTTACAAAGAAGTGCTACTCATGATTCTAATGAAGTGAGGAATCGGAATGCAAACACAATTGCAGTCAAAATACAGAACTTTTACTGTGCGTCTTGAAGTGACATTTGGCTAGACTTTTCTTTTGCTTTCCCCGTGTTACCTGCTGATGTGGCGGGTGCTGACCTTAACTTCATGCATTCTTGATATTCTAAGTCAGACATGCTTACGGCTAAAGTGATGGAGCAAATTGCTCGTGTTGCCACCTCCAGTGACAACTGTAGCCCGACAACACTTGCATAAAATGGTTGTTTGGTCGACGTCGGATATTTTGAAACCAAAAAACTTCCAAATTACAGACACGGTGTTCTGTCGATTTGTGCTACTTCGTTGAGAAATGCTACCGCCGCAAAAACCGATAGGCTTGTCTATCGATTTGTGCTACCCTATCAAAAAATGCTACTTTATGGTTTTCTACCTCTGTATATCAAATAGTCATAAAGTAAGTTTTTTTTTGTCTCTCATGTGTGTAATTATAAAAAGTGTAATGAAATTGATTTATTTAAGAGGGTAGCATATTTTGATAGTCCAATAACACCCTGTTAAATAATGCTCTCCCTTCTCAATGCATTCACGTAAAACGACTTATCACCTCACTGCCACTGTAGGATGAATGGCAGCATGTTCATAACATTTTCTAATCAATATTTAAGAGGGTAGCACATTTTGATAATCCAATAACACGCTGTCAAATAATGCTCCCCCTGTTCTCAATGCATTCATGACAATGATGGAGCAGAGTCACCTAAATAAAGACAGAAGTGTCCCTCAGGTACTTGTGAACTGTAGTCCAGTTTTCTTCCATTCCTAAAAACAGCATCACTGTTATTAATCAATGTTTTTATATAGAAGAGAAAAATTGTGTATTTATTGTGAGAGAGAAAAGCTGCTGCCTCATGGAGTAACGTAACTTTCATAGGCGCCTTCCACTTATTCAACATGCTCAAATATGCGTCATATTTCAGACACCCCATTTGTGCATGTTATCAAAAAAAAAAATCAAAATCAAATTTATTTGTATAGCACATTTCATGTACAAACAGTTCAAAGTGCTTTACATAAAATAAAAGCATTGCAGCAGGGAGTGCAAGAAGCATTAAAAATACATAAAATAATATAAAGAGAAACAAATAAAATCATTTAAATGAATTTAAAATCAGGCAACAGTCTAGATAAGTTAAAAGATATTTCATGCATAGACACATGAGAAAAGAAATGTTTTTAACCTGGATTTAAAAATGTCTACATTTGGTGAAAGTTTAATCTCCACTGGCAGTTTGTTCCACTTGTTTGCAGCATAACAGCTAAATGCTGCTTCTCCATGTTTAGTCTGGACTCTGGACTGGACCAGCTGACCTGAGTCCTTGGATCTAAGAGCTCTGCTGGGTTTATATTCTCTGAACATATCACAGATGTATTTTGGGCCTAAACCATTCTGGGATTTGTAAACCATCAGCAGGCTTTTAAAATCTATTCTATGACTGACTGGAAGCCAGTGTAAAGATTTTAAAACTGGTGTGATGTGTTCAGATCTCTTAGTCCGGGTTAAAACTCTAGCAGCAGCGTTCTGGATGAGCTGCAGATGTTTAATGCTCTTTTTGGGAAGTCCAGTTAAAAGAGCGTTACAGTAATCGAGTCTACTGGAGATGAATGCATGGATGAGTTTCTCCTGGTCTTTTTGGGAGAGGAAACCTTTAATTCTGTTGATATTTCTGAGGTGGTAAAAAGCTGCCTTGGTGACAGCTTTGATGTGGCTGCTGAAAGTCAGATCTGAGTCTATCAACACTCCGAGGTTACGAACTTGGTCAGTGATTATAAGGTCCCGAGTCTCAAGATATGTACCAACGCTGACCCTCTTCTCTTTGCTCCCAAACAGAATGATCTCAGTTTTGTCTTCATTTAATTGTAGAAAATTCTCTCTCATCCAGGTGTTTACTTCCTCCAGACACTGACACAGAACGTCAGCTGGGCTGCAGTCGTCCGGTGACAGAGACACACAAAGTTGTGTATCGTCTGCATAACTGTGATAATTGATGTTAAAATTCTGCAATATCTGACCCAAAGGGAGCATATACAAGTTAAACAGAAGAGGTCCAAGAATTGACCCCTGGGGGACTCCACAAGTCATGGCCACTCGCTCAGATTCATAGCTGCCAATAGTAACAAAATAACTCCAGCCTTCTAAGTAGGACCTGAACCAGTTAAGGACCGCTCCAGAAAGTCCAACCCAGTTTTCCAGCCTGTGCAACAGGATTCTGTGATCTACAGTATCAAACGCAGCGCTGAGGTCCAACAGAACCAGGACTGAGACATTACCAGAATCAGTATTCAACCTAATGTCGTTTAACACTTTGACCAGAGCTGTTTCAGTGCTGTGATGACGTCTGAAGCCTGATTGAAACTTATCAAGACTTCCACTTTCATTCAGAAAGTCGTTGAGCTGGTTAAATACAACTTTCTCAATAATCTTGGATATAAAAGAGAGGTTAGAGACAGGTCTGTAGTTGTTCATCATAGAGGCATCTAGAGTTCTCTTCTTTAGGAGTGGCTTAATGGCAGCTGTCTTTAGTGACTTGGGAAAAATGCCTGATGCCAGTGAGCTGTTAACTATTCGTAGGAGATCACTTTCTACTGAGGTAAAAACAGTTTTTAAAAAGTCGGATGGTATTATGTCCAGAGAACAAGTTGTTGATTTCAGCTGCCTAACTGTTTCCTCTAGGATTTTTAAATCAACATTATTAAATTGTGACATAACGTCAGAGTTATTTCTAGGTTTTAGACACAGATTAGTTTTCTTGTTTGTCTGTGTTGCGTGAATGTTTTGTCTAATTGTTTTGATTTTTTGGCTAAAAAAGTGGGCAAATTCGTTAAGCTAACTGCTTGTTAATACGATAAGTGTTTTATTACTTTGCATGTCTTCCAAAAGAGAAAATAATCAGGATTTTGAGGATGTTACCGTTACACACCAGCTAAGACGCAGGGTAGCAAAACATTATGAGCGTGAAAACGAAACTTAGAAAATCGGCTCGGCGCATGCACAAAACCACAAAGTAGCAATTCTCGACAAGTAGGAGAAATTGACAGAACACCGGCTCCTTTTTTTGGCACAAGTTCTTCTGTGTCAGCATGTTCTACTAATTCTGCAGCTTCGATTTCGGAACTTTCCATGTCTACCCTATCCACCTTCACCTTCGCGTAACGCAAGTGCTTATTACCACCTCGCACCCATAGACAGTAAACATGCGTGTTTAGAAGCGCAACACTGAAAAGGGTCCCGTCTCAAACAATGTCGCGCGACGCAGCGTTCCCCCCGTTGTGGAATCAAATACACCGGTATGGCGGTATATTAAAAATTCATATCATAACGAAATTATAAACCGGTATTCGGTGTGAACCGGGTTGATCATTGCTGGGGGGACTGTGTGTCTGGCCTGGTTGGCAGTTTGGGGGGCTTGTGGGTGGAGCTGTCTTGCGGTGTGGGGCGTGGTCTCTTGGGGGGCATGGGGTGGTGGCCGCTGGCTCTGGGTCGGGTGGCCGCTCTGGCATGGGGTGTAGTAATGGGCCTGTGCCCTGGTGTCTGGGCGCTGCCTTGCGCCCCGGGGGTGCCCTGCCTGTGCCTGGGGGGGTCTGGGTTGCCCTGGGCACGCCGCCGTGAAAGTAGGTTGGTGCGGGTCCTGGTGTCGGACTGGTACAGGCCTATCTCAAATCTCCCATTTTTAAGATTAATAAGATTTAAGATCATTGAAAAAACGGTTTTTCAACAGCTTAATTATTTTTTAAAACAAAATAACTGCTATGACACCTTCCAGTCAGGTTTTAGACAGCACCACAGCACTGAGACTGCTCTGACCAAAGTGTTTAACGACATATGTCTGAATACAGACGGTGGAAAAATGTCAGTTTTAGTTTTACTGGATCTCAGTGCTGTATATTAATATATATATTATTACACAATATATTACTGAAACGACTGGAAAATTGGGCGGGTCTTTCCGGAACTTTACTAAATTGGTTCAAAACATACTTAGAGAACAGGAAGTACTTTGTGTCAATAGGTAACTTTACATCTGAGCAGACAAGAATCACATGTGGAGTTCCCCAAGGTTCCATCCTGGGACCTCTTCTGTTTAACCCATTGAGGCCGGGAAAAGCATTGCCGCATTTCTACCTTTAAAGCCGGGGGCGCTGTTGCGTTATTCTACCTTTAAGGCCGGGAAAGCGTACACGTCTTTTTTCATGTATAAGGTTGTTTTGCACCAATTATTGACCTCTGCGCCAATGAATGCATTATAATAGACACGTGAGAGTGTCGTCATGTTCCTCGTCTCATTGTTTTGAAGTTAAGTTACATCGAACAAGCATGGAGGACTTTCAGTGGGAAGACATTTCAGACGGTAGCGATTGTGAGGAGTTTCTTGGCTTTGATGATGCTGAAGAACGTGCTGACCCAATTGATGGAGATTTATGGCTAGCACATATGTTTGAAGATGACGATAACGACGAGGATGATTTTGAAGGGTTTGAATGTGAGTGGAAGACTGACAATTACCACCGTAATTGACGGAGAGATTTCAACCGCACACCAGGGGTGAAAGTCGATTTACCTGCAGATGCCACACCGTTGCAGGCATTTAATCATATTTTTACTGAGGAGCTTTGGGCGCATCTCGTTTCCGAGACGAATAGATACAGTGACCAGCTACTTCAGACTCCAGCTCGAGCAAAGATGGCAAGGTGGTCACACGTAACTGTGCCGGAGATGAAAACGTTTATTGGAATGTGTATGGGCTCCTTGTGCTGCCAGTACGAAGAGATTACTGGCGATAAAATAAATAGATAAATAAATCATTTAAATATAAAATAAAATTTTATTTTATTTTAATACTGTTTTCTAATTGAAAATAGCATTGTTCCTGCACTTTACTTTTTACATTTTCTATTTTCGTGAAGGTGTATGTAAATAAACTCAATTTCCAAAGAAAGCCACAGGTGTAAGCTCTCAAATACCTTTTGAATTTTGTTTCTATCTGCTACAGAGGCTGAGAAATCAATCATTTAGTAGGCGTTGACACAATTGCTGAATTTCCAGAAAAACTTCAGGTTTTAGGGGGTCTTTCTGAAATCGCCCATAGGTTTTACAGGCATTCTTTTCCAGGCGTTTTAGGCCTAAATGGGTTAACATCTACATGCTCCCACTGGCACAGATTATAAAAAACAACACAATAAACTACCATAGCTATGCAGATGACACGCAGTTATATATTACAACGTCACCAGTAGACCGAGGCCCTGTACAGGCTCTTGGTAAATGCATTGAGGAGATTAATGACTGGATGTGCCACAACTTTCTCCAGCTAAACAAAAACAAAACTGAGGTAATTGTCTTTGGAGCCAAAGAGAAACGATTACAGGTCACCACAGAACTTCAATCTATACACCTAGAAACTACCAACCAGGCCAGAAATCTGGATGTAGTGATAGACTCAGACCTAAGTTTGGAAAAACACATTAAGGCAGTAACAAAGTCAGCCTACTATCACCTTAAGAATATATCAACTTCTTGTTGTAAAGGATGAGAAAAATACTTGTCCGAATGGCCCTTGTTGCAACTTTAAATGCTCTGTGTCATCAAGATGTGTCTCTTGTAACATAGCAACATCTATATCATCCTTCTTTAGACATGTCATTATTTTTCTCTGCTTAATAGGGCTGTGGACACCCCGTATATTCCAGGTGCATACTCGCAGCTTATTCATCTTTGGTATTATTCATGTATCATAGAAAGCATATAGAACCAGGAGATCCACCACACACTGGATAAGAGTGAAATAAGTAAAAAAAAAAAATAAGAACAAAGAGCTGTGCAACAAAACATTCAAAAAAAGAAAAAAACTGTAGTTTGGCAACGATCCTACTAAACATGTCGGGAAAAACCGTCCTTCTCCTATCTGCAGCTGGAGGCCGACAGGAGCAACAAGTGCTTAACGCGCTCCTACTCATAGACACAAACACACACAGTCCATCAAGAACACGGCAAAGTAGAACATTTCACCTGGTAGATTACAAGCAGTAAGAAAGAAAAGTCCCACACGCCAGAATTTGGCAGATACTCACATTGCTTCATAAGGCACAGTCCATGCGCAATGTTAAAGAAAAGCGACAATCCGGTGGTTACCGAGGTTTAGGGCAGAGACTCCACGTAAGCCGCAGTGTGTCGAATCTTTTTAAAAAAAAAAATTTAAAGTCTGTATAAGGCATATCAGAAAATAACTGCGGGCTGCACGTGGTGTGGTGGTTAGCACTGTCACCTCAGCAAGAAGGTTCCTGGTTCTAATCTCAGCTGGGGCTTGTCTTTGTTGACAGGATATGTACCTCAGCCTTTTAAGGTTGCTGTAATTAAACCTGACTTGGTGGCAGATACATCTGTTTGTAGATGTTCTGCCTGATTTTTGGATTATAATTTTATACATCAGTCAGTTTGTATGTGTGCTGATATGTCTGTCTGTAAATTTTTATCTCTGTGCTGCTGTCTTGGCCAGAACGCTCTTGAAATAGAGATTTTTAATCTCGATGAGGCTTTTCCTGCTTCAATAAAGTTCAAATAAAATAAAATTTTAAATTTAATTTGGTTTTCCTTACACTGTCTCTATTGATTTGAATCCTTTTGAAAATACCCTGGTACTTTAAAACCCATAAGTAAAAACATGAAAATTACTACAAAGAAAGAAGGCCTGACACAGCCAGCCCTTCACTTTATGAATGTGAGATGAATGAAACACATTTGTCCTCCAGGATATTAGATGGCATACCAGAGACAGCAATTGGCTCCTGTCCAGTGGGCTCTCTCTCTCTCGAGAAGCTCTTTATGTTTTCCTGGGTTCAGGAACTGCTCAGCTATAAGGGATCAGCTGTTTAACATTTAGCAGCCTTGCTCTGGGAAAACAAAGAACCACTTTCTTTTTCTTTGCTTTTGTTTACAAAATAGACCTTAAACATGAGACGGAATAGAACATGGAAAACAAAACAATGTATATTGAGCGCTGACACTGTACAAAGAACCTCCTTCATACCACTGTTACCACAAACAGGTGTTCACAGCACCATTATTAAGTTCTCATTTTGTGACACATCGACTGAAGCAGAGGCCACTGGGACAGAACTCAGCATCTCTGCCTCTCACTTTGCTACTCCAAATTTCAGATGTTTCAAACACTGTTGAAAAATAATCTGACAATAGAATAATACTTAATCTCATTTTAATGACAAAACCAGTTCTGTCATAATTATTTCAAGTCCATCCATCCATCATCTGCCTCTTCTCCGGGGGTCGGGTCGCAGGGGCAGCAGCTTTAGCAGAGAAACCCAGACGTCCCTGTCCCCGGCCACTTCCTCCAGCTCTTCTGGGGGGACCCCGAGGCGTTCCCAGGCCAGCCGAGAAACATAGTCTCTCCAACGTGTCCTGGGTCTTCCCCGGGGCCTCCTCCCAGTGGGACGGGCCCGGAACACCTCACCGGGGAGGCGTCCAGGAGGCATCCTAACCAGATGCCCGAGCCACCTCATCTCACTCCTCTCGATGCGGATTATTGCAAGTTAGGGGTGAAAATGTTGTTTTTCAGATGTTTTTCTTTCATACCAAAAGGAAAATGAGTTTTTTTTTCTCCGAATCAGTACCTAAACAGATCGATTGATGTTGAAAAATACTGATGAAAGAACGTATGTGTTTTTGTTGATATTCTCAATTTAATGTGAATAAGGTAAAATATATATATATATATATATATATATATATATCAGAATGCCAATAAATGACCCACTCCACATCTGAAAGTCCTGCCAGCTGTCTCTGTCATGTGTCCTGTATGTTGTAAAGGTATTTTGAAGAATGTCCACTCCCTCTTATCCTGACCTGCTTGTTGCTTTGCAGTCACTCACTTAAAATCATTCATAAAATCTCTACAATGCCCCATACACCTGACTGCATGTTTATTTGTAAGGGTAATTGTTGATAAAGCAGCTTTAAGGGGATATTATATCTGTCATTACTATCAGAGCTTTGATTATAAACTGTATAATAGGCTATGTTATTAGGTAAAGGAAGTACATTAAAAGGTAAGTGTTACTTTAGTTAAATGGGTGTTTATATTTGGTAATGCAAAAGTATGGCGACATACTCTTCAAAGAAAGCAACAGTAATGTAATAAGTTACCTTTTAACAGATGTAATCCTGTTATGTAATTTTTTACTTTCTTAAATACTATAGTGTCACCTAACACTGATAAGAACTGTTATGGTAAATTCGATGTCTGCTAACCACTTGTCTTTTAAATGACACCTTGTTGTAGACCCATGTCTGCAGACCATGTGTCTGTTGATTAACACAGAGACAATAATCATTTGAATGACCATTGTTAAGCCTGATTCTTACTCGGCGCAACCTCGCTTTGACCCATTCTTACTAGCTGGTCGCAAATGGCGCAAACGGTCACGTGACCCAAAATTCCGCCACGCCCCCCGTCGCAAGCTAAAAAATCCTCGCGCGTCGCAAGGTCGCGCACACAAGTTTTTTTCTGACTTCGCGCGAGCTCAACCGGAAACAGCTGACCAAGAGAAGCTGACGGTTGAAGAATACACATCTGAAAAAACAGAACCCCTTCCTCCTGTATAAATGCTTCTGATTTCCTTTGTCCTGAGTCTTTCTTCACCATGAACGCTGACTGACCCCTTTGCAGAAGAAAATAAACACGTGGCCGGCCGGCAAAAACGACAGAGATCTCTATATTTCATTTCTCATCAGAGGTATTAGGAAACAAGGGAAGATTTTTCCACGACAGAACACATCAGATTAACATCTAATCCATCTGGTTTGCAAACTTCACATTCGCTGAAGGGAAGTCTATGCAACGGACAGCAGAGAGGATCATCAGGGCCCCTCTCCCACCCATCGAGCAACTCTTCAGGAAGTACACCATCTGCTGTACAAACAGCATCACGGAGGACCCCTGCCCCATGCCAAAACTAAAGTCCAGACATGCAACCTCAGTCTGCTCTGTCTTGAACTTAAATTCAAACTTGTCATTGTAAAATTCGGTTGATTAAACCATGGGTTTAACCTGAGAAGGAAATAGCTTTTTTTTATTAGTTTTTTCATGTGTTAAAATGTATTTTCTGTTTTTCTGAGTTGCACTTGAAAGCAACACCTTCCAACTGCACTTGAAGGCAGCGCTCAGGTTCACCGCATCTAACCATACGAAAGGCAGGTAGCCTTTTAGCATCCAATTAGCGTGCACGTCCCGCCTATTGCGTAGGAAACAAGTCTGTACGCAATAATTGCCGACTTCCTTTTGACTCCGGCCGCAATAGTAGAAGGCAGCACTCCACTGAACAAAAGTGGTAAGATATTTATTGTTGTAAAAGTGCCACTAATCATTTAAGTTGAAGTTAGCTCCAACTAGTTTTTTGTTTACAGTTTAGCACTGTGCTCAAGCGGTTACACAGGCGAACCGTCTTTCAACGTGTGAGAGCTGAGAGTCTCGACGGCGCTCAGCACTGGAACGAAGCGTGTCGGTGAGAGTGATTTGCTACCCAGGCTCCGCCCTCGCAGTGACGCAACACCTTCGGCTCTGCTACACTTACTCAGGCAAACTGCTCATTCAGGTGGATTCGAGTTCCCGAAAAAATGGGAACTCCACCCACTTTGTCGGGAAGCAATCAACTTTGAGCAGCGCCAACGGCCCAGGGTAGAGGCGTGTTCAAGGTAGTGACGTGGTTGAACTGCCACTCAACCCATGGATTGTACACGGAAGCGCTTCATTCAATATCAACATGGAGCAGCGTCAAGCTTTTGACACTGCTGTAGATGCTGTAATGAAAGTGTTCGAGATTCTCGTTAAAAATCGAGCAAAGAACAGCCCTTGAATCATTTCTTGACAGGAAAGACGTTTTCGCCTTGCTCCCTACTGGCTTTGGTAAGAGTTTAATCTACCAGTTAGCCCCGCTGGTAGCTAAATCATACGTCAGAGGAAAGAGTGGTGTGATTGGCTTAAGCTTAGGCACAGCCTTTTCTGGCCACAACCAGTAGCAACCCGAGGGAGGCGGGTTGACCAGGCCATTTCGAATCGTATTCGTTATGGTCTTGGTCAGACCAGAATCTCGAAGAGATTTGAAAGTCTATGTTAATCAGGCTAGTGATTTGCAGCACTTTTGATATCTGCTACTCATATGCTGAACGGGTTAGCTCTTTGGAGATATATTGTAGTGAACTGTTGCATTAAGTTTGTTGCTCTGTGAACATTTGAGACCTTTGCCTGTGCACTAAATATAGTACACTGCACAATTGTTAGCTGATTAGCATTGTGTTTATGTTGGTACATGTGACTGCAGCACATAGTACATGTTGGTCAACCATTTGTGTCAATACATGTGATTAAAGGAAGGGAATGCTTTGAGATTTATGTTCTCATATTAGATTAAAGAGGGGAATAAGTTTATTATTTTGTAATCCAAATTATAATGTGAAGGAATTTTCTTCTTTCAGTTTGTGAGTTGGGGTTTAATTTCATGATCCTTATTACAGAAACTCATGATAAATGAATATATTTTGCTCATGATTTAAATCATAATGTCTGATGTTATTGTTTTGAATTATTACCCAATGATTCATGAAAGGACACTTGATTTCCACATTGAAGTTATTAAGCTTAGTGTAATGTAAGGCCAGAATGTTAAAGATGACATTATCATTATACTTTAGTGTTACTGTTGTACAACGATTAGATTGTTTACTTAAAGGTCCTGTTTATCAAATTAAACAGGTCAGGTCTTTTGGAGACCCTTAGTCTCTATAGAAACATCGGAGAGGATTCAGAGCCCTGGATGGATTGATTCGGGATCATTCTGTGAACCATAGATGGCGAGCCTCCCAAAGATCCTTAAGAAGCTGGATTGACTCTTCATCACTAACTACAATTGGTGGTAGGGCCAGCCTGGTTGGCAGAGTTGCTACACACCCAAAAGAGTTGGCACGTGACTCTAATCGCCTAAGAACATTTGGAGGGAACACAAACTAAACAGTACCGGTACTAAGAAAAACAAAACTCATTATTTTAAAGGCGCATTTTTCTTTTCTTTATTATTTTTCATATCATTGTATGTATAAATGTTGTCAACTTTTGTGACGGTACAAACTAAAAGAGTTACCTTTGCAATTTACTCGTGTTGGTGTTGTTCATTGTTTGGCTATTCAGGTCTATGGTAATTGAGCTCTTACCGAACCTAGCTATTCAGTGTATCTACTATAAGTGGGTTACATATGGTTCATGCAAAGTTTTAGAAATTTATCCTGAAGAGTTTTATTTTGCCCTTGACTGACTTTTTTCTGTGACACAGGCATTACCCTAAGCTTATCTATCGAAATGGAGGTATTTCACCCACTCAAGTACAATTTTTAAGAAGCCAACAGGGTAGCAGAGCAGGTTAACGCACGTCCACTCAGCTCGCCGCTATACTGGAAGTCCCGGAGGGGAATTGATTAGCATGTTCTTTCCAGTAATGAAGTGGATCACTTCTCTTTAGGGTGGTTTGCAGTTTGTAATCGCAACGTTTTTGTCCTCCACTTTAAAACCCCTCCACTCCGCAGACATTCTGCGCCCCCAGCTTCATGCTGCTGCCGTGTTCTGCTTCGCTTTGCGGCAGCAAAGTGACGTCATGCCGCATGCGTTGTTTCTGTGTGGAGTTGAGACGGTCGGACTCTGTACCACCACATAACAGTAAATACTAAGTTGTTATTTTTTCCCATTTGTTTTGAAATAATATAGTTCTGATTTAAAAAAAAAAATAAAAAATGAGAAAAGATATACATATATAGATATATATCCAATCCCTGATCGGGATGTATCGTCCGATTCCGATCGAGTCTGAAACCACATGATCCACCCCGATTTCCGATCACATGATCGGATCGGGACATCCCTAATTGAACCTCTCGCTTTAGTGGATTAACCTTTTGAGATTCCTCCAAAAAGCAGAGTCACAAATTAAAGAAGAAACTAACTAAAATTATGAAACAAGTTCAAATTCCACTACTTATGTCCTACTTGCATGGTGTCTTTTCTTCAACTTGTTGGGGTTCTGGGATCTTTTTTTAATCAGGCATTAAAGGTAGGGTAGGAGATCCTGGATTTTGAGTCGAGCGAAGCTGCATTTTGAAAATACACAGGTAAAAAGTCCCAACCCTTTTCTTCACTTTCCCCCCGAAGGCACGCCTCTAGAGTACATGAACGCGCACGAGCACGAAAGTGCACGAGCGCTGTTCTGACAGCAAGCATCGATCGTTGCCGTATTTAGTATTTAGTATTTAGTTTATGCTAACTATACGTTTAATAATGCTAGGTGCTAGCCAAGCGGGCTCTTGTTTAGCTTCCTGCCAAGCTTCGTTCACGGAGCAGGGTACGCGCACAGGGGGAAGGAGGGGGAAGGAGAGGGAGGGGGAGGGAGGAGCAGATTGCAGTTTGATAGATGGCATCAGAATCCAATCATTGTGAACGGTCCGTTCACAATGATTGGATACTGTTTTTCCTAGATTGTACGTTCTAGAGGCCACTAAAACTTTTCATATTTGTGTCAAAACTTTTAATTAATTGGTTGCAATGGGGGTGTGAAGAATATTTCAAGCAATATGTAAAAAAATGTTCCAGAAAAAGATCCCCTACCCCGCCTTTAATTGTATTGAAATCAAGCAGCTGCTTCTTTTTTGTGAGGAACGCTTCTGTTAACTTATTAATCATGATTTAGGGGGAGGTTGTAATGGGCTAGCGGCCAAATGACCAAAGCTCTTGGCTCATACAATCAACAATTGAGGGATATAGTCGCTCTGTGGGTACTGGGACTGCCCCCAAGCCCTCCTCCCAGTAGGACAGGTCTGAAATACATTGTTTTTATAGTGTGACTGTCACCCCCATGGATGCCGTTTTGCTGGTTACAAAACTTTGTCACGTTCTGGTTGGTTTTAAAAAGTAAATTTGCTTGGCTTAGGTTATAAATCATAACTACTTTGGTAGGATTGAAATTAATCAGCGTACATTGCGGCTACTTTTACAGGCTTCAGACCAAAAATGTCCACCACCCTCCTAGCCTCCTCCCTGATCTCCGTCATCCCATACATCGTTTGAACCGGCTTTTGCACAAAGAAGTCCAAAAGTTTATTTGTCCCTTTCAGGTTCTCCCAAGAGCTGGTTTCCCGCCCTAAGCAGTCCTATGCCCCTTTTCCACCGAACATTTTTGTACCGGTACAGCTCTACACGGTCCCACTCTACCCTGATTGGGAGTTTTTCCACCGCGGGTATAAGGTGGGACCCGTTACAATTTTTAGCCCCGGCTAGTACCTGCTTCAGAGGTGGGTCTAGTCGGTACTAGTCGGTGCTAAAACGTCACGTGATCAGTGCTGTCCACTGATTGGTCAGGTGAAAGTACGTCATACACGCAACGAAGCTCGGGGAGCTTTATATTGGCCTCGATCAGTCACTGTTGCGCCGCCTGCAGCTCGTACAAAACGCAGCGGCCCGCCTCCTCACTGGTAAACGCAAGCGTGACCACATATCCCTGGTCTTAGCTTCGCTGCATTGGCTCCCAGTTGCTTTTAGAATAGATTTTAAAATTTTATTGTTTGTTTTTAAAGCTCTTAATGGCTTAGCCCCTCAATATTTGACCGAGCTCCTTCATATCCACGCCCCCGCCAGATCACTGAGATCCTCGAATCAGCTCCTACTGGTCCCCCCCAAAACAAAACTCAAAACCAAAGGTGACCGAGCCTTTGTGGCAGCGGCCCCTCGGCTCTGGAATAACCTTCCCTGGCACATTCGATCTGTAGGATCTTTTGAGGCTTTTAAATCCTCCTTAAAAACCCACTTTTTCTCCATGGCTTTTAATCATATTTAAGTAGACTCTTGGCTGATAACCTTGATTTGTTTTATATCTTTATTTTATTTATTTTAAAGTATTTTATTTGAACTTATTTTATTCTATTTTTTTGCACTGTGTTTTAGTCTATTGATTTTAACTGCTTGGAACGGTTGCATTATTCACTTTTACCTTTAAAGCTGCAGTCGGCAACTTTTTTTTAGTCATATTAGCTTGAACTGTCATGGGATTCTGGAAGTAGAATATTAAATAGGCTGTTTAGGAAAAATAACGAAATCTGTAGCTCCCTCTGAAGCCTGTAATCATGCTTGCAAAAATCGAGCGCTCCCGGCTGTTTTTAACCAATCAAGTTAGGGTGGAGGCAGTGGTGTAGTCTACCTTTTTGAGGTGGGTATACTGTATAGTTGGCCAGTCATTGGCCCGTGGTACCAAACTAGGGGTCGGGACTCGGGACCCCTCGGAACCAATAGTAGCCCCTTAATGCACGCCGTACCTCCAGTGGCGCGCTGTAATAGTCATTGAAAAGTAATAAGTACCATAGTACTACAATACTATGACATAACACAGTTCAGATGAAAAGCCCTCTAAAAGCTATGACAAAAAATAGGCCAATGTAAAGTTTCATTTTTAAGCATTTTCATCTATGACAATCAAAAATGTTACTATCAAGTAGGCCTACAGCAAGTCAAGCCCAAACAAAATGAAATGAACTGATTTTTAAATGTAGGCCTATAGAAATATAGCCTGTTTTGTAAACTCATCACATGCACTAAAGGTTTTTGCATCTGACATTATATCGCAGTAACAGTGTAGTAGATAATGTAATTACCATTGCCTAAGTACAGATACATCTCCCCATCCATGCATACCATGGAGATAGCATGGTTCTGGCTAGTAAATAAAGTTTAGTTTATGATAGATAAATTACTTAATCCAGACAGCCACTGTACATATCATCATGTAGACCATATACAGACAGGTATGGCGATTGGGAGTTATTCCCAAAGAAGAATCCCAGATAAACAAACGTCTAGAATTTTAAACTAAGTAAGCAAACGTGGATCAGAGTAGCTAGCTTGCTAGTATTGAGAGAAGAACGAAAGCTAGACTACAGCATGACTAGCCTGTGTTATTGCCGTGTTATGTCCACAAATTAAACAACCTAGAAGGGTAACTTGGTAGCAATACTAGTCTCATAAAAAGCGTGAATTATGTTTTTGACTCAACTTAACTTACTTTCGGAAACGTCAGGTCGGGCAACCTTATTAAAAAAGTTCCTAAGGTCTTGCTGTCCCTTGCGCCTGGCCATGATCCTCGTCGTCCCCAACAAAAAAACCTGGAACGCTGCTGCTTTGTTTAACCTGGCAGCTCGCGGTCGGCTACCTAGCGAAATTCACTGGCATGTTTTCATCACGCATTGAGGCTTTTCAAATAATAATGATCATCATCATAATAATAATATATTGTAACGACCCAGAATGAGGGTAAAAGCACACGGACTGGCTTGTTTCCTCCTCTCCCTGTCAATCACTGGACCGCAGGTCATGTCACTCAGGTGTGGGCTGGTGATTGGGGGAGAGGAGTGGGCGTGGGCCAGTCTGTGTGCAGGTCTGGTGTTCTCCTGGGGCTGGTTGCGGAGCAGGACTGAGAGTCACCCGTGTTCTGCGATTGTACTGCTTGAAATAACTTAATAAAGAGCCGTTCGGCAACCGCCGGTCTCAGAGCCTCCGTGAAGTCATTACAATATGTTCACGAAAGTTAGACAACGTGTTAATAAATCACTACCATACGTGTCAACAGCCATGGAAAAGTGTGCCCTGGAAATGCAAACTCTCGGGTTGAGATGATGAGATGATAATTCCATAATCCGATCAGAATGGTGAGAACATGGAGAACATATCGTATCAGCCCATTCCAGATGTACAATGACTTTTCGTAGAAGCCTCGACTTTACAAAGTCCTTTCCTTAGCCACTAAGCACCTACGTACGCACCCCATGATAGATTTTTGTTTTGGCTGACAGCGAGACATAAAAAACGCGTCTGATTGGTTGGAGATTGACTGACTGCCGCAATTTCCGAATGAATGCAATTCTGAAGTGTTGTCGTTGTATTGTTAAATTATAACAAGGCTTCCATGATAAGTGGTAGTTGATGAAACGTGGCTGCTATTCTAAATATTGAAAAACGAATTTTAGGTGGGTATACTGAGCATTTTAGGTGGGTATACGGAAATCCCCCCAAAAAAGAGGTGGGTATACGCCGTATACCTGCGTTCAACGTAGACTACACCACTGGGTGGAGGAATCCTACCTGTCAATCACAGCTTGTGCACACGCTGCTGAGCGTGAGTCTGCCCCAGCTTGTGTGCGCTCACACTGGTGTGAACTCACGTGCACAACCTCGTCCACAGAGGGGGAGGGGTTTGGGGGGCGATTCGGAGCTTGTTAGAGGTTGGGGGAGGGACCTGAAAGTTGTATCAGTTCGAATTTTCCGACTTTAGACTCGCAATTTTGAAAACCTGCCGACTGCAGCTTTAATGCAGCTTTTATCCTGTACAGCACTTTGGTCAACCTCGGTTGTTTTTTAAATGTGCTCTATAAATAAAGTTTGAGTTGAGTTGAGTTGAGTTGAGCTTTAAATAATCACCCGCCGTATGAAAACACACATGCGAGAGCAACAGAGAATAAACAGCTGATGGCTAACCATGGCTATCACCGGAATTCTCAGCAGTACCGAGACCAGCTGAAGAGTGATTACCGGCAGGTAAAGGACCACAACAGCGGGAGTGGGTCAAACCGAAAGACATGGAAGTGGTTCGACCAAATGGACGGCATTTACGGTCACTGCCCGGCGAACGGCCTGGATTCGGAGACTTCTTTGTTGGAGGCGATGGAAAATGGTAAGTGTTGTTCTTATCCCCTTGGTGCAACGCTTATATCTTAACAAATGCATGTTTTATATCGTAACAAATACATGTTCAGTCTTTAACTTGTGTAAAAAGTTACACAGGTGTCTCATGTAAGTTGTTCTGAGTGAGCTAGCAAACAACGCTGTTTTGGAAGGCTAGCACACTGTCTCACCTATGCGGTTACGTGCATGCGTTTCGTATGTTCACACTTTTTATTTTTTTCCCCTCAAGACTCAGTTTGTGCAACCGATGAGTGTTCGGTTGCTGAGGTCAGCGAAGATTCTCCAATCCCGCAGGCTTCAGAACCGACACTGGCATCGCAATCTGCAGCTGAGGCAACAGCTGCTATCTGCATTCCACCGGCACCAACACTGGCGTCACCGCCTGTATCTGAGAGAACTCCTGCTGTTTACTTTTGTACTGTCTTTTTTAATAAAGAGCTTGGTTTAACTAAACAATATGGATTGTCAACTGCATTACACATTACACTCCATCGTTGTGTTTACTTTTGACTAACCGCGGCGTGACACTTTGTAATCACCTGAAACCGACGTCACGTTAATGGTGAACGGGCCGACTCCGCCCACTTCCAGGACACGGTTTGGGTGGAAAAGGAAATGTTACTGGTGCCGTGTCGTGTAGTGTAGTGTTGGGCTATATCGAACCGAGTAGAGTAGGGCTAGCTTGGCGGTGGAAAAGGGGCATTAGAGGGCCAACTCCCAAAAGGCATCAATATCTGCCGAATCCATTTTTAGGCCAGATCCTTCTGTCACATTGGGTGTGTGGCGTGGTGGTGAAGGAGGACCCGGATGCAGATATTCCAAAATAAAACTTGATTTATTTAAACAATCCAAACCAAAAGCACGGCTGAGACGGAATTCCAAAAAACCTAACTATGAGAAACCTTGACAAAACAAAACCTGACTGTGAAAAACAAAAGGACAAACCTGACTTGACATGAAATTATGTGGCATGGATGACGGTGAGGATCTGGCAATGAACATGAAAAAACCTGGACACTAAATACTGAGAATTAGTGATTGAGTGCTACTGAGGGGAGAAACACAGGGGATGTAGGTGAAGCTGATGGCAGGGCAGAAGAAACTGAGGAAAACATGGCAAAAACTAAAAACTAACCAGGAACATAAAACAAGATAAAACTAATAGACATGAGACATGATTACTAGAGGTCACATATTCTTTGAATGTAATTATTGGCTGTATCTTCCAGCATGACAAAAAAACACCAGAGGCATACTAGGGGACGAGTACTGCCTTACTGTGCAGTCAACTTCAACTGAATATGCTGCACCAGATTACAGCACAGAGGGAAAAAAAAGTTTTAGCAAACCGGTTAGCTCAGCAACTCAACTTTTTTATTTTTTTATTTATTTTTTTAAACTTTATTAGTAATTCAACAAAATAATAATTTACAAATGTAAGCATATCGCCAAAAAGAAGATAGCCAGGGGGAGCATAGAAATAACAATAATAAGAAGAAGATGACCTTCATGATGTACTGACAAAAAGAAAGCTAATGAACGCAAAGACATATGTGCCAAGGAATCTCTTGTAAAAAAAAAAATTATGACAACAGTTCGTCCATAATCCCAAGTTTGTCAGGTTGTGGTGGATGGAAGGGTGGACACGGATGCGGACTTTCAAAAAAGGGTGGATTTATTAACAACAAAACAAAGTATCAAACGAAAAGCGCGGCAAAGCCGGATTCAAAAGCTAAACTGTGACAAAACCAAAAACAAAATCACATGACATGGCATGGAATAAATACTTAACTTTAGCCGGGCAGGTTGGGACAGACAGGTCATGAACATTAACAAAGGCACTGACAGGGGCAAGGATCTGACAAACTGACAGGGGATGCAGGAAACTAAATAGAGGGCAGGGAGTGATTGGGGAGTGAGTGCAGCTGAGGAAAGAACACAGGTGACGTGAGTGAACTAAATGAACAGAGTGACTGGAAACTAAGGCAAAAACTAAACATGGACTGAACAAAAGCATAACCTGAAACATGAAAAACTGAAAATGAGTCCATGGGCGTGACAAAGTTGGGAACAGGCCCATATAGTTGTTTTTGCTTTTTTATTAGTTAAAGGTCTAATTGTAAGCAGGTATTGCTTAATTCAACCAAAAAGACAGAAAAATTTGGTTTTCTTTTCAAAAATTTGTGTATGTGAAATTTAGCTTTAAAAATTAGTAAATTAATAAAGAAAATCTTTGGATTCATTTTAGCACTTTGTTGATAGCCAAATAGGACATGTTCCCAGAACAACTGAAAGCTTGCAAATATTTTTAAATCAATATAATTACAAAAATGTTGCCAGAACTCTTTAGAATGAGGACATAACCAGAACAAATGAGTGATGGACTCGGGGCAAAGATCACAAAAGGTACAGTTCACATTAATGTTTGAGTTGAATTTCTTCAGGTAGCCTTTAGCAGGGTAGATCCTGTGAATGAGTTTATAGGACACTTCTTTTACCTTGTTGGTGAGAATAAAATGATTTGGGAGCAACCAGGTAGATTTCCAAGATATATCAGTCCGAAAACGATTCCAAAATGGAATGACAGCAGGAGTAGAAGTCGCCTCCTTCTGAAACAAGGATCTGATTGATTTGTTGTTGTTACGAAGAAGAGGGTTAAAACATATTTTACCAACAGGAGAATGTAGAGGAGTAAGAGTTGGAGAATGAAGATAACTGAGTCTTGTCCTCTGCTTGAATAACATGCAAATCTTTGTAGAAATAGCCCCGAAAACTTTTGCGTATTCTCCATAAGAAATGGGAAAATTAAATTTAGATAGGAAATCCTCATAACTCAGTAACATTCCAGTACTGTTAAACAGTTGATCTACCAGAATAATGTTATGATTAAACCAGTTATCCAAAAACAAAGTTTTCTTCTGAAATAAAATGTCCTTATTATTCCATATGATGTATCAATGAGGAGAGAAATTGTGCTTGTAGAGTAACCATGATAAAAAGGCCTGACGGTGAAAATGAGAGAGTTTGATTGGAAGCTTCTGTATATCAAAGTTACAAACCAAAAAGAAATTCAAACCGCCAAATTTAGAAAAAATATGGAAAGGTATAATGTTCCAAATTGAGGCTGGAGATTTAAAAAATTGACAAATCCAATTTATCTTAAAGGTATTATTCAAAATGGAGAATGATAAACAGTTCAGTCCTCCGTTTTCATACGAGTTCATTAGAGTAGATTTCTTAATATAGTGAGTCTTATTTTCCCAGACAAAATTAAATAATAACTTGTCAATTTCTTTCTAAGCTTTATTGTCAACTTCTAACGCCTGCGCAGCATAAGTAAGCCTGGAAATGCCTTCGGCCTGAAGGCACTAGCATGGTTGCCGCGTCTGTCACGGTGGTGTTGCACCGTGACGTCAAAATGACGTTTCAGGCCTGGCGCTTCCCTTGAACAGATGGCGCAGCGCGTTGTCGTGCACCAGTCGATTTTTGTAACTTGGCGGCGCCACCAACGAAAAACCGGATGGACCGATGTGAGACCGGCTCAGTCAGGAGGTGCGTTTGTACAGGCAGCTGTACGAAACTGCAGGGAAACAGTTGCTGGAGAGACAGTGGCGTTCCTCTAATTTAGAAGAGTCTCAGTTAGTCTGGAAAGATAGTTTAATAACATATAAGAAAGCCCTTCGTAAAGCTAGAACTGCTTATTATTCATCATTGATAGAAGAGAATAAGAATAATCCCAGGTTTCTTTTCAGCACTGTAGCCAGTCTGACAAAGAGTCCGAGCTCTGCTGAGCCAGTTATTCCTTTAACTCTCAGCAGTGATGATTTCATGAGCTTCTTCATCAATAAAATTGTTTCTATCAGAGAGAAGATTGATGGAGTCCTTCCCACTATTATCAGTGATGTATCATCAAGTACAGCAGCTTTAGAAGTATCTTTAGAACCTGATTTGTATTTAGACGGCTTCTGTCCAGTTGATCTCTCTGAACTAACAACAGCAATAGTCTCTTCTAAACCATCAACTTGTGTTTTAGACCCAATCCCAACCAGACTGTTCAAGGAGGTTTTCCCATTAACTGACACTTCCATATTGGATTTGATCAATCTGTCTTTGTTGACAGGATATGTACCTCAGACTTTTAAGGTTGCTGTAATTAAACCTTTACTTAAAAAACCTACTCTTGATTCAGAAGTGTTGGCTCATTATAGACCTATATCCAATCTCCCTTTTATGTCTAAAGTTCTTGAAAAAATAGTTGCAGCTCAGCTTTGTGATCATTTCCACAGAAATAATCTGTTTGAAGAGTTTCAGTCAGGATTCAGAGTGCATCATAGCACAGAAACTGCACTGCTGAAAGTTACCAATGATCTCCTCTTAGCCTCTGATAGCGGACTTGTGTCTGTGCTTGTCCTGTTGGATCTCAGTGCTGCATTTGATACGGTCGATCACAGTATCTTATTACAGAGACTTGAACATGTTATCGGGATTAAAGGAACTGCATTAGGCTGGTTTAAGTCATATTTATCTGATAGATTTCAGTTTGTTCTTGTAAATGAAGAATCTTCCTCACACACCAGAGTAAGCCATGGAGTTCCCCAGGGTTCTGTGCTTGGACCGATTCTTTTTACTTTATACATGCTTCCATTAGGTAACATTATTAGACAGCATGGCATAAATTTCCATTGCTATGCTGATGATACCCAGTTGTACTTATCTATAAAACCAGATGAACCCAATAGGTTGGTCAGACTACAAGCATGTCTTAAAGACATAAAGACCTGGATGACTCAGAACTGTCTGCTTCTAAATTCAGACAAAACTGAAGTCGTTATCTTTGGACCTGAGCGTTTCAGGGAGAAATTGTCTAGCTATATAGTTACTCTAGATGGTATTTCCTTGGCTTCTAGTTCTACAGTGAGGAACCTTGGAGTTATTTTTGACCAGAACTTATCATTTGACTCGCATATAAAACAGGTTTCTAGGACTGCCTTCTTTCACCTTCGTAATATTGTTAAAATCAGGAACATCCTGTCTCAGAGTGATGCAGAAAAACTAATTCATGCATTTGTTACTTCAAGATTGGACTACTGTAATTCTTTATTATTGGGCTGTCCCATATATTCTCTGAAAAGCCTTCAGTTGATCCAAAATGCTGCAGCCAGAGTTCTGATGAGAACTAACAGCAGAGATCATATTTCTCCAGTTTTAGCTTCTCTTCATTGGCTCCCTGTTAAATTCAGAATAGAATTTAAGATTCTTCTCCTTACATATAAAGCTCTTAATGACCGAGCTCCATCATATCTTAAAGATCTCATTGTAAGATATTTTCCTAACAGAGCACTTCGTTCCCAAACTGCAGGTTTACTTGAGGTTCCCAGAGTTTCTAAAAGTAGAATGGGAGGCAGAGCCTTCAGTTATCAGGCCCCTCTATTGTGGAATAAGCTGCCAGTAAATGTCCGGGAAGCAGACACCCTTTCCACTTTTAAGACCAGGCTTAAAACTTTCCTTTTTGATAAAGCTTATAGTTAGGGATGGCTCAGGTGATCCTGAAACATCCCATAGTTAAGCTGCTATAGGCCTAGACTGCTGGGGGGCCTCATCTGTCACACCTTTCCTCACTTTACTCTCTTTATGTATATGTGACATTATTGTGGTCATTAACTCGTGTTTCCCTGTTCCAACAGATATCCTTTGAATGGTGTTACAGTGCCGCTGCCGCGGCCCTCCCCCCCTTTCTGTCTTCTCAAACCCCAGCTGGTGGAGGCGGATGGCCACCCTTCCTGAGTCTGGTTCTGCCAGAGGTTTCTTCCTGTTAAAAGGGAGTCGTTTCTCTCCACAGTCGCCTCAGGCACGCTCAGGCCGGGAGATTGGACCGAAAAACAAAAAGTTTTCAGTGCAATCTGTTGGTTTTCTTAGCTAGGAAATTGTTTTTGAATTGGCTCTATATGAACGAATTGGATTATTTTATGAATTATGATTATTATTAATTAATTGAATTCCAATTGGCTTGAATTGGACTTACTATCTAAGTGCCTTGAGATGACATTTGTTGTATTTGGCGCTATATAAATAAAAATGAATTGAATTGAATTGAATTGAAACAGCACAGGGAGCACGTAAACTCCCAAAACTGCTGCACAGAGATTGGCAGAACTTTGGGGAAAGAGGGAGAGTTCTGTAAGAATGTGTGGAAGAAGCTACGGGACAGATACCTGAAGGCAAAGAAGAGGGCAGAGACTCTGTTGATGCCGGGGGCTTCAAACCTTCACCTCTATTAACTGAATTAAAAACTTAAAATGATCCGAAAACTGCAGCAGTATCATTAATGACAGTATTCCTGCTCTTGACAGTGGCATTGTTTTCTTCTCCACTTTCGTGGTTGTAGAGTAGCGGTAACCGTCACGTAGCAGCGCCACCTCTGTGACGGAGAAAATTGCAACTACTGGCGCATCGACTTGCGCCACTATACATGGCGGGCACGAAATCATGACGTCATCAACACCGCTCGCGCTAGCAGACGCGGCAACCATGCTAGAGCCTTTAGTAAGCAGAATATGACCATGCAGTGAAAGATCTCTTACTAACCACTGATTGAGTCTTTTTCTAGTCTTTAGAATAAGAGGGTCAAAGTTCAGAGAGCTTCTTCTTTTCTGATCCTTTGTGATGGTTATACCTAGATAGACAACCTCATCTTTAACTGGTATGCTCTCAATTGAGGTTTTGGAACAGTCCTTAACAGCCATTATTTCATATTTCTTAAGATTAAGATAAAGACCAGAAGCTTTAGAGAAAATGCTAATTTCATTGATGGCTAAGGGGATTTGATTCTCGTCCTTTAAAAATAAGGTAGTGTCATCTGCCAGTTGTGTTAACGTAATCACTTTATCAGTAACCGAGATCCCTTTTAAAGGACCAGTTTTAATATGATCGGCCAGAAGCTGAACTACTAAGAGGAACAGATAGGGGGAGACAGGACACCCCTGTCTGATTCCTCTACAGATGTTAAATCTTGGAGAAGAGCCATTTAACTCAGCAACTCAACTAGCCACACCCCATGCACAGGTTGCAGCTACTCTAGCACAACCTCCCCCGGTTCGAGTCCTGGCTCTGCACACTTTACTTGCATGTCATCCCTTCTCTTGCTGTCCCTATCTCCTGTCAAGCAACTTTCCAATAAAGGCCCATCCATCCATTTTCTATAACCACTTAATCCGTTGGTCGGGTCGCGGAGGGCCTGGAGCCTATCCCAGCGGTCATAGGGTGAGAGGCGGGGTACTCCCTGGACAGGTCACCAGCCCATCACAGGGACACACAGAGACACACCAGACAAACAACCACACTCACTCCTAGGGACAATTTTAGAGACACCAATGAACCTAACATGCATGTTTTTGTACAGTGGGAGGAAGCCGGAGTACCTGGAGAGAACCCACGCATACACGGGGAGAACATGCAGACTCCACACAGAAAGAACCAGCCGGTAGTTGAACCTAGAACTCTTTTGCTGTGAGGCGACGTGCTAACCACCACACCACCGTGCAGCCCCCAATAAAGGCCAAAACAATCCTTTACAAAAAATGAAAAAAAAAATTCCACCAGCAGGAGAGCAAGAGCCCCATTGGTATTACTGGTGACTTTTTGGCTCTTCATACATACTTTAACTTCTGCGACAAAAGAAGAAATCAGCTCTACAGGTTTATTTTACATTTTTACAGATTCTATTTCATAATATAATTAGATATAAAGATAAAGTTGAAGCTACAGGAGACCATAGCAATTCCAATGTATTGACTGGTAAATCGATATATAAATAAATTAACTTAAAGGGATACAAGGTAGTATAGCGGCAGTATAGCGATCTCTACTGGTCAACCTGAAATTCTACACTGTCGTAAAAATGCCCCCCCCCACCCCCAAAGCGCAATGAATGTATGAGACCTCTGACCTATTTGTGCAACCTGGCAGATAAACGACAGCGACCATGTCTTCTGTACATTGTCCGTTTTTCCTATGATAATTTGGTTGTTTTGCATGTTTGTATTATACACATCCACTAACTAAACATCGTGGCGAATGCTGCCGTTGTGTTATTTAGTCAGTGCAGTTAGGTCATCTGATTCACAAGTGTAGACTGCCCATGTAAGATACTATAATCAGAGATTTTCTAAAGAGAGAACTCAAGATAATATGCTATAATACTGTTGCTGGAGGAAGTGGCCGGGGACAGGGACGTCTGGGTTTCTCTGCTCAAGCTGCTGTCCCCGCGACCCGATCCCCGGACCAGCGGAAGATGATGGATGGATGGATGGACTGTTGCTGATCTTGAATGGGATTCTTCCCTCATCATGGTGTATTCGTGGAGTGATTCCTTTGTATTAGCAGACACTTACAAAAGTTACATCTTAGGCAGATGAGCGCAGGCACTACCAACATACACGCCGCAATAAACGCAGACTAGCTCTACACTATTCCGATTACAATCATAATCCGAACAAATGAATCCATTTTCATGTGTAGATAACAATTTTTGTTCGGATCAAAACGCTATTCTTATTCTAATCAGGTCAGTCCGTGTATTTCTGAAGCTAGGCTACGTCTCGAACTCAGGAGGAATTAGAGCACCATCATCACCTGTCTCTTTACGATCTAAAACGCAGATCACTATGGTAGATGAACAAGATCACGCTTGGAGAAATTTCACAAAGATGGGAAGTGCCAACATCGAACGTTTCATATTCAGTCTGTGAAAGGCAGAATATGAATATGGTGTTGGCTCTTCAACGCAAGCGAACACATAGCCTACAACTACAGCTAGCATACAGTACCTAGCTAAGTGCCGTAAACACAAACGACTCTTCTCGCACCAAAGCAGGTGATGTGGCTCATATGTATGAAAAAGGACAGTTTCATACTTTATGGTAGAAGTCGTCAAGCATGCCTTTAGAGCTATTTTAAACTTAGCCTTTTTTTACCCACATACTGTAAAAGCACTGAACAATACCCTGCTTTTGAAGGAAAGACTAAACAAAAAACAACTGGGCCTCCTGATTCAATTAGGCTTAGGTACCAGCTACTTAAAGTTCACTTGGAGCACCAATGCCCGTCAAGTGACTCCAGTTAAAAAACTTTTTGTCCTTTTCTATTCTCATCTTTGTTCACATTGAGAGCTCTTCATGCCCTCTTTCCTTCTTTCTTTTAGTTAATACAAAATGCTTTCATTGCAGTTCTGTGCTTTCCTCTACATGTGTACTTTCCCATCATCAATATGAAAGCACTCAGATTCCTCAGTTATCATGGATTAAAGTTCTCCGTCGCTGTGACGGATTTCCGTCAGCTGAACAGCCTGCATAGTTTGTCCAGACGGATTTTCCGTCAACTGAACTCAACTGTGAGATCGTCCTGATCGAGAAAGGGGAGGGTGGGTTGTGACGGGTGTTTGGTGTATGGATTTTATTATAACACTGATGTGATGTAACAGATTAAATTAACAGCAGTATTTGTTTTGATTCCTTTATATTTGAGCCGCGCCCTCCCATGATAAGTAAGGTGCGGCAAAAAAAAAAAAGGAACACGAGTTGTCAACGGCGGGGGCGGGGTGTGGGGGCTGGGGCTACAACTGCGTGGAAAAATGACTTACAGTAATTATTAGTCCTAGCTATAATTTACAAATACACGCCTTAAAATAGTATTTCGTTAGATCAATATAGAAGGAATGCTGGACCGGTACCTGAGGCCTTTACATAATGGAAACCCCCATTAGAAAAGGCGTTTGTCAAGTCTGTGAACTGATGTCCACATAAGGTTACTCCTGGTCGCATCTTTAATTCGCTGAAAATCATCAGCGTTCAATGACCCAAACGGTCCAAATTATATAGTTTCAGCGTGGACAATAGTGATGGGTCATGCGCACAAGCATCGGCTCTGAGAGCCGGCTCTTTGTAGTGAATCAGAAGAGCCGGCTCGCATCAGGTGAGAGCCGACTCCAAGTTTTTTTTCCATTCGCTGCTTAGGTTTCACTTTCAGTGCTCAGTCCCAGCTCTGGTTACGACAGAGCTTTGTTATGATTGGCCAGCATGGCGACCAGCATGCGGTATTCACGTGAGAATTAAGGAGTTTGGTTCTGGTTTTGGTTCTGTTCTGTGGATTTGTTTGAAATTTTTTGGTTCATTTGTCCAATAAAAAAATTTAATTGAGGACATTTTTAATGTTAGCTTGAGTTTGGTTCAGTTCTGTGGATTTGTTTATTGTTAATTTGTGCAATAAAAACGTTTAATTGAAATAAACAAATGTAAAAGTGGTTTTGTCACAGAATAAATGCAAAGAATTAGGCAATTATAAGGTCTCTGCGCCAACTACAGGAGTTACAGTTCATCATAAACTAACCTACTTAGCCTTTTCACAAAGCTAACACTCTGTGGAATGCCATTAAATAGCCAGAATAGCTATCTAATGTGCTGCCACAAGAATGCATAGACTAAAACTTTCCCCCCCTTCCAGGCGGTTAAAATGAATGCGTGTGTAATCCACTGTGAAAGTTTTATCCCTTGGAAACAAAACTGAACACTTGCATTAGGTCTTAGGAAGGTATGTGTAAAATTGGGCTAGGACTGCATAAAGGACACACTTTCACATGTTATAGAATCATACAGTCTGCTGAGGCATCTGATCAAGTATCTCCATTATCCCTCCATTCCTTGCATAGAACCAATGTACATTCTGTATTGAGGGCAGAGGTATGGCTACATTGGTTTCCGAAGGGGTACAAGGGGGGGAACTCAATCTGATGTTAAATCGCTAAAAATTTCAGTCAGGCGACTTTTTTTTGCTTTAATCCCTGAGTTATATTCAGAAGCAAATTGCTTCAGTTTAGGAATTGATATAGTAAAACAACAAGGAGCTTAAAACACATTTCTGAATTTCCTCAAGTTTTTGCATTTAGGAGGCTTGCATCATTTGTGTTGTAAACGTAATCTATTCAAAATATTAAGTAAAGACCAAGATTTTAGTACTGGAGGCTTTCTGGTTAGTATCTGCGTCCAAGTAGTACTGAAAAATTATGTCTGAGGAGAATTTGGTTGGATGCACACAAAACAGTTGTGTTGAATAAGTTGATTACAATCTCAAATCATTAGCTATGGTGTGATGAAAATTTAGGTTTTTATAATCTATCCGCATTGACTGTTGCAAAGACCAAGAAGTCTTGGTTGGATTTGTGTTATCTGTTATTCAGATATCCTCTGGCTTCACCTGAGACCTCAGAAAGTTGCGATTTGCCACTAAAGGCCACTCTTCAGATGGCCTTTATTTTTCTGTATGTTATAGAATGAAGCTGCACATAGTGGCAGTAGTTGCTCTGGTCATGTTGTGTCTTTGTGTCAAAGCTGTGTTTTGTGGGAAAAAAAACCCAAACATTTAGGCACTGGTTTGGATGCTGTGCTACTGAGATTATTTCTGTTGTTAATTTTGGCAATTTGTATCTGTTTTTAGATACATAGTGGGTGTACAAGGATGAGGAAGTTTAAGTAATTTCTTCCCTTGATTATGATTGGAAATGTGAGTAGATAAAATGGATGAGCTTGGAACACTAATGAGAACATAATTTAATAACTGTATCAGAGTAAATCAGAGTATCAGTCCAGACAGTCTCCTGCTTCTGAAGAGTGCAGACGTGTCTCTGCTTCCTCCTGCTGCTTATTGCTTTATTCGCTTTTAAATCATTCTACTTCTTTCCACAAGTCTTGGATATAATTTTATTCTTTTATTCTTTTATTCTTTTTCTTTTAATTGTATATTTGTAAACGGTATTAGCCCTCCTGTTTACAAAGAGAATCGGACAGAAAAAATGTCTCCTAACCCTGCAGTATCAGTGCGCTGCACACAGTGTGAGCTACTCTTTGCGAAGGTAGCACAGCTCGAGAAGAGGATTGAAACGCTGCAAGACATTCGTAACGACGAGGAATTTATTGACTCTATTATAGTTCCTGCGCAGGCTGTGGAGCCTTCATGTGCCAAAGGACTAACTCAGATATTTCTACACGGGATCACAGCTGATGTGGAATCTCACACTGCAGCCCTGGCTGACACACTTCCCTGGATCTGTCCAAATGACACTGGAATATCTGGTGAAGCTCCCAAACCGGACGGTCCGACTGATATCTCCCACTGGAACAGTGTTGGTGCCAAACCCAAATCATCAACCCCAGCCAGGATCTGGTCTCATGTTGTCCGTCGCAGAGGTAAACCCAGCACCAAACCTAAACCTCCAGCACTCACTCCGCCACCTGAAGTTCTATTGCACAATAGATACGATCCATTGACTCAAAATAGAGTGTGTGATGATGAATGTAACCCAAACATGAAGACAAACAAAAGAAATGGCCCCAAACCTCAGCCTAGGGCTAACCAGATCATCAGGAGAAGCCCAAATCCCACAAGCAAGGTGAGGACTACAGAAGCGATCGACACCTCCACACAGAAAGGAATAGACACCATTCTAATCGGGGACTCTATAACACAGCATGTCAGAATGGCGAAGACGGAAAATATAACTTTTTCTGATACATCAGTCAGGGAACTGATAGATATTTTGCCGACCATTCTGTCTACTCATCCAGATGGCACGAGGATCATTGTCCACACAGGGTCTTTTGATATTCTGAGAAGGAAGACTGGCTCTGAGATCCTGAAGAAGGATTTTTCTCTGCTGTTTGAGAGACTGTGTCACTATGGAGCACACCGGCTCTCCATTTCTGGCCCCATTCCTACTGTGGGTAAAGGAATTGAACTTTTCAGCAGACTTCTTGGCCTGAACACATGGTTGTCAAATGCATGCATTGCCCATGGGATTAAGTTCATTGATAACTTTAATATCTTTTGGAACTGTAAGGAGCGTTTCAGACCTGATGGCGTGCATCCCAATCGAACTGGATGCAGATTACTTGGTGCACATTTACGTCATGCTGTTGGGACGGCAAACCCAAACATGACTCTACAGATTAGACTGAAGGACACAGCAGCGAGGCAAACAACCCCCAGCCCTCCCCCCTCACCAGACCCTTTACTCCACATCACCCAAGGTCTCAAAAGGATGTCTCTATCCCAGCCAGGACTCCAGCGACCACCATCAACCGAGAAACGCAGGGCACCCCCTCCTCCTCCTCTTACATCATCTGTCCTGGCAGAGCAGGACACGAGGGGATGTGCAGGATGTTCAAGGAGCAGCGGAACACCCAGAGTTCAAAACAAAGATAGCACTGTTCAAACCAAAGATACCATGCCATGATGTGTTCAGGGTCCCTGCTATAGAAGTCCGACTTCTGACAGCTGTTCTGAGAACAAGCTGGGGCCCAATAGGATTCCTGTATTAGTTAGTAAAAGAAGGAATCGAAAACAGTCAACCTGCTGGGTGAATTTATCTAATCTGTTATCGGTACCACGTACAACTCAGAATACAACAGAGACCACTGTAAACTCCACAAAGCTAGCCTTACTTAATATTAGATCTCTGTCCAATAAGTCACTGTTAGTTAATGACTTCATAATTTCACACAATTTAGATTTTCTTTTTCTGACAGAAACATGGTTAACAGAGAGCACAAGTGCTACTGTTCTTAATGAAGCAGCTCCCCCAAACTTTAGTTTTATGGATAAATGCCGAAATGGGAGGAAAGGTGGGGGGGAGGCTGCCTTATTTAAAGATACATTCCAGTGTAAAGAGATCTCATTTGGTGATTTCACTTCTTTTGAATATCTGAGTTTTATTTTAAAGGGTGTTCCTAAAATCCTGTTCTTAATCATTTACAGATCTCCAGGATACTGTGCAAGTTTTATTGATGATTTTTCTGAATTATTGTCTGTTATTTCGACTGATTTTAACCATTTTATCTTGACCGGGGATTTTAACATTCACATGGATAATATGACGGATGGTAATGCCAAAGAATTTTCTTCTGTGCTGGACATGTTTGGTTTGTGGCAGCATGTAACAGAACCTACCCACCTTCCAGGTCACATTCTGGACCTGCTCATTTCTAAAGGTGTTGACATTTCTTCTGTTGTTGTTACTGATTTGGCCTTGTCTGACCATTTTTGTATTTTATTTGATTTACATATTACTCAGAATGTTCAAACAACCAGCTTCTCAGTTAAGAAGAGGTATATCAATGAGAAAACAAGTGCTCAGTTTAGGGAGGCCATAGTTATGTTACCAACAATGAGCGCTGAGTCGGTTGAAGGAATGCTGGATCATTTTAACTTGAACATTTTTAATGTAATGGAAGCTGTTGCACCGATAAGAATCAAGAGCACCTTGATCAAACAGAAAACCCCATGGAGAAACACCACTACGGTCAAAAACCTGAAAAGAGAATGCAGGAAAGCTGAACGTAAATGGAGGAAAACAAAGCTTCAGATTCACTATGAGCTGTACAAAGAAAGCCTGCGTAGTTATAACAATGAGCTGTGCAAGGCCAGACAGCTGCATTTATCTGAAATGATTAATAAGAATGTCAACAAGTCTCGAACTCTGTTTGCTATGGTTGAAAAACTCACAAATCCTCCTAAACAGTCAAACCCAGACCTCCTCTCCACTGAGAAATGCAATGAATTTGCCCACTTTTTTAGCCAAAAAATCAAAACAATTAGACAAAACATTAACGCAACAAAGACAAACAAGAAAACTAATCTGTGTCTAAAACCTAGAAATAACTCTGACGTTATGTCACAATTTAATAATGTTAATTTAAAAATCCTAGAGGAAACAGTTAGGCAGCTGAAATCAACAACTTGTTCTCTGGACATAATACCATCTGACTTTTTAAAAACTGTTTTTACCTCAGTAGAAAGTGATCTCCTACGAATAGTTAACAGCTCACTGGCATCAGGCATTTTTCCCAAGTCACTAAAGACAGCTGCCATTAAGCCACTCCTAAAGAAGAGAACTCTAGACGCCTCTATGATGAACAACTACAGACCTGTCTCTAACCTCTCTTTTATATCCAAGATTATTGAGAAAGTTGTATTTAACCAGCTCAACGACTTTCTGAATGAAAGTGGAAGTCTTGATAAGTTTCAATCAGGCTTCAGACGTCATCACAGCACTGAAACAGCTCTGGTCAAAGTGTTAAACGACATTAGGTTGAATACTGATTCTGGTAATGTTTCAGTCCTGGTTCTGTTGGACCTCAGCGCTGCGTTTGATACTGTAGATCACAGAATCCTGTTGCACAGGCTGGAAAACTGGGCTGGACTTTCTGGAGCGGTCCTTAACTGGTTCAGGTCCTACTTAGAAGGCCGGAGTTATTTTGTTACAATTGGCAGCTATGAATCTGAGCGAGTGGCCATGACTTGTGGAGTCCCCCAGGGGTCAATTCTTGGACCTCTTCTGTTTAACTTGTATATGCTCCCTTTGGGTCAGATATTGCAGAATTTTAACATCAATTATCACAGTTATGCAGACGATACACAACTTTATGCGTCTCTGTCACCGGACGACTGCAGCCCAGCAGACGTACTGTGTCAGTGTCTGGAGGAAGTAAACACCTGGATGAGAGATAATTTTCTACAATTAAATGAAGACAAAACTGAGATCATTCTGTTTGGTAGCAAAGAGAAGAGGGTCAGCGTTGGTAAATATCTTGAGACTCGGGACCTTATAATCACTGACCAAGTTGGTAACCTCGGAGTGTTGATAGACTCAGATCTGACTTTCAGCAGCCACATCAAAGCTGTCACCAAGGCAGCTTTTTACCACCTCAGAAATATCAACGGAATTAAAGGTTTCCTCTCCCAAACAGACCAGGAGAAACTCATCCATGCATTCATCTCCAGTAGACTCGATTACTGTAACGCTCTTTTAACTGGACTTCCCAAAAAGAGCATTAAACATCTGCAGCTCATCCAGAACGCTGCTGCTAGAGTTTTAACCCGGACTAAGAGATCTGAACACATCACACCAGTTTTAAAATCTTTACACTGGCAGTCAGTCACAGAATAGATTTTAAAAGCCTGCTGATGGTTTACAAATCCCAGAATGGTTTAGGCCCAAAATACATCTGTGATATGTTCAGAGAATATAAACCCAGCAGAGCACTTAGATCCAAGGACTCAGGCCAGCTGGTCCAGTCCAGAGTCCAGACTAAACATGGAGAAGCAGCATTTAGCTGTTATGCTGCAAGTAAGTGGAACAAACTACCACTGGAGATTAAACTTTCACCAAATGTAGACATTTTTAAATCCAGGTTAAAAACATTTCTTTTCTCATGTGTCTATGCATGAAATATCTTTTAACTTATCTAGACTGTTGCCTAATTTTAAATTCATTTAAATGATTTTACTTGTTTCTCTTTATATTCTTTTATGTATTTTTAATGCTTCTTGCACTCCCTGCTGCAATGCTTTTATTTTATGTAAAGCACTTTGAACTGTTTGTACATGAAATGTGCTATACAAATAAATTTTGATTTGATTTGATTTGAACTGAATTGAATATAACTGAATTCAGTATTGGGATTCCATTATATTATACAGTGAGTTACTCATACTGCTAAAATCAAACATAACTTTGGTTTATGGTTTTCTTAGCATTAACCCTCATACCTGATTTAAAACACAACTTAATTTCTGAAAAGGGACATTTTTGTCTTCTTTTAAATGACCTAAAAACATCATATGTTAATATTTTTTTCCGCTTTTTTTTCAGTAGATCTTTTATTCTACTTCAGTTCTGATCATAACTACCAAGTTTCCAATTATTTTCAAAAATTTAACCCTTTAAATACTGGTTTATATGATGTAAACGCCAATATTTTCAATATATAAAATGCAAAGTGGAATTGTTGAGCGGGGATAATTATGGTCTGGGATATGTCAATGATCAGCAACAACATTGATTTTTGGGGATTTAAATTTTTTTTGCTATGTCTGATTTGAAAAAAAAAACTCCTTAATTTCTGAAAAGGGACATTTTTGTCCCCTTTTAAAACGACCTAAAAACATCATATATTAATATTTTTTTCCAATTTTTTTCATAAATCTTTTATTCCACTTCAGTTCTGATCATAACTACCAAGTTTTCAGTTATTTTCAAAAAAATAACCCTTTAAATACCAGTGTATATGAGGTAAACACCAATTTCTGTTAAAAAACACACATAAAAACTGCTCTATTTTTTCAATGTATGCAGTGCAAAGTGAAATATTCTATGGGGGATTATTAGGTCTGGAATATGTCATTGATGAGTGTGACAGTATTGGTTGCCACCGTGAGTTCTCCCAACACACACACAGAGACTACTTCTTAAATGTTAACGTTTTATTGAGGATGACCGAGGCTCACAAGACAGAATGTAGCAGACGATCGCCGGCTTCTCCGTGTCTCTGGCTCCCACTCGTTCTGCCATCTCTCGTTCTGGTCATCTCACGGTCCTCCTCTCCTGCCCAGACCAGCACGCTACTAATAAAGGGGAGAATGATTAGATGACCATGTCCAGGTGTGCCAATCATCTCCCCTCCCACTGTCCTCTGAGCCCTTCCCACCTCTCCTCTGCACCTGATGCAAACCCCCCCCGCTCCTTGTGGGAGCGGGAAAGGAAGTCGGCCATGGCCATCTGCGCCCCCGGCCTATGGATCACCTTGAACTTAAAAGGCTGCAGAGCCAGATACCAACGGGTGATCCGGGCATTAGTATCCTTCATGCGGTGGAGCCACTGGAGGGGAGCGTGGTCCGAACAGAGGGCGTCCCAACAGGTAGTACCGCAGAGCATCGACTGCCCACCGGATGGCCAGGCACTCCTTCTCCACGGTGCTGTACCTGGCCTCCCTCTCGGATAGTTTTTTGCTGATGTAGAGCACTGGGCGATCGACACCCCGCACCTGCTGGGACAGAACGGCCCCCAGCCCCCTGTTCGATGCATCAGTCTGCAGAATAAACGGGAGAGAGAAGTTAGGTGTGTGAAGAAGAGGCTCCCCACAGAGGGTTTGCTTTACCCTCTCAAGCGACACCTGGCACAGCTCCGTCCACTGGACCGGATCTGAGGCCGGTCAAAGGGCTGGTCAGCTCGGCGAAGTTGGGAATAAAACGCTGGTATTAACCAGCCAGTCCCAAAAACCGCCTCACCTCCTTTTTTGTCTTGGGCCTCGGGCAGGCTGCAATTGCTGCTGTCTTGTCTACCTGTGGACGCACCTGCCCGCCGCCCTAGTGGTACCCCAGATACCGTACCTCCCTCCGTCCAACTGCACACTTCTTCGGGTTGGCCGTGAGCCCCGCCTGCCTCAGTGACTCGAGCACCGCGGCCACCTGCTGCACATGCTCCGCCCAGCTGTTGCTGTGGATGATAACGTCATCCAGGTAGGCGGCAGCATATGCAGCATGCGGGCGCAGCACCCGGTCCATGAGGCGTTGGAACGTGGCTGGGGCCCCGAACAACCCGAACAGAAGTGTAACAAATTGGTACAAACCGTACGGAGTGGAGAAGGCCGTTTTTTCCTTAGACTCTGGAGACAGGGGAATTTGCGGGAGTCTGAGGAGTCTAAGCACTCCTACAGGAGGAAGGTGGAGAATAAGCTTAACGAGAACAATATTAGGGAGGCCTGGAATGGTGTGAGAACCATCACAGGCTACAACACCGGTTCAACCACACCACAAACCCCCCACGCTCACAGCACTCCTACTCCAACACCACTTTAGCCCCCTCCCCTCCCCTCCTCCTCCCCTGCCAGCCCCAACCCTACTACTTCCCCTTCCACAGAACCAGAAGAGCCCCCAACCACCCCCTCCCCATCTAGCAGAAACTGATTAGCCCCCACCCCATCACAGCTTTCTCCCTGCATCATGGCTGTGAGGGGAGAACTGAGGAAGCCAAGGTCTGTCCCCGGCTGCTTGAAACCTGCACTGCTGAACTCGGCGAGGCGCTGCAATGGGTGTTCAACCTGAGTGTCCGACAAGGGAGAGTTCCCAGCCTCTGGAAGACAGCATGCATTATTCCAGGATGTACCAAACCAAGGATGAAACCAGTCTTGATTGAGGGGAAGGAGGTGGAGGTCGTGGAGACCTACAAATACCTCGGGCTGTGGCTGGATAACAAGCTGGATTGGGCAAGCAAACAAGGCAGCTGTATGAGAGGGCCCAGAGCAGACTGTATTAATTGTTTTGAAAGACCTGGTGCCTGAGTCTCCCAAATGCGGCTGATGCTTGTTGGATTCTGTTTTGGACTTCATTGTCAATGCTGTTGTCCTCACTGAGGATGCTCCTTAGGTATCTGAATGATGGTACAACATACAGTTGTTTGTCGGCAACAGTGAGGATGGGTGGTGTGGTAGGGGTGTTGGTGCTCCACTGGCACACAACCTCCTACCGTATCCCTTATCTGCTGCATCAAGGATGGCCCGTTCCTCTGGAGTGTGAGCCACAAGAGCACAATCAACTGTATATTGCAGTGGTTAGATAGTGGTTTATAGAGCTTGGTGGTTGCTTCTAACCTCCTGATGTTGAAGAGGTTGCCATCTAACCTATAGATGACTGACACCCCGCTGTTGTCCTGAATTTTCCGATGGAGAAGCTGGGTGACACATAAGAGGAAGATGTTGAAGAGTACAGGGGCAAGTACACATCCCTGCCTGACTCCTGTGCACACAGGAAAGGAGGAAGACTCGTGTCCACTTATTGTCACCCTAGAATTCATACCATCATGGAACTGCTGGAGGATTTTCACAAACTTGTTTGGGCATCCAAACCTAAGGAGGATATCCCACAAGCGGTCTCTTTGCACAGTGTCAAAGGCTTTGGAAAGGTCGGCAAAGGCCATAAACAGGTTCTGATGTTGCTCCCTGCACTGTTCCTGAAGTTGCCGAGCTGTGAAGACCATGTCAACTGTGCTCCTGTTCTTCCTAAAGCCACACTGTGATTCTAGGAGTAATGGCTCTCACTGCATGAAAAGAGGGATTTGCGGATGTATGTGGCCCCTTACATGTCCGCATACGTTGAGCCCCTGCATTTGCGGTGGTAAAAGTGAAAACTTGGCCCAAATTGTCGCAAATTGACCTGGCAACTGCTCCCCCATGCCCCCCTCCCCTCCCCTACTTAGGAGAGCCTTTAATATGTAAATGCCAGTGATCAGGTCAGGAGCTGCCACAGTCATTTTCAAGTGGGGTGGGGTGAGGTGAGGTGGGGGGTGGGCAGGCCTGTTTCTACACGTTCCTGACCATCACCTCCAACTCCAGCCAAGTTTGTTGCTGTGTTGTCTTGAAAAAGAAGAGGTGCACGCTGTCTGCTGGTGACAGGTGATGCATATCTGTTTTTTTTTTCTCCCAAACACCTCTTTTGTAACCGCTTTTTGTGGGCAAAATTCAAGGATTCAAGGTTTCAAAGGTTTATTGTCATGTGTGCAGTTAGAAACGTGTTTCCCTGAACAATGAAATTATTTTCTTTGTTGCCCGCACTGGATGTCCAAATGTATAATAATAAAGATAAGATAAAGATAAAATAAGCATGCAACAGCAATATTCTAAAAGGTTTCTTAAATAAAATAGAAATAAAAATATAGAAATCTGGCCTGTATACATAATGTGCAGTAGTGCGCTCAGTGTTTTATTGTGTATGGCTTAATTCGGTGTCACAATGGTCACAATATCGCCGAGGTCTTTTCTTTGTCCTTGCAGAGTCCATTTTTGTGTCAAAACAGTGCAAATTGCCAGCTGTGGTCAGACAACATTAAATAGCAAAAGGACGGGAGGTTGTCTCGCGAGTATTCCGTGTAATGACGTATACGCATATGATTGGTGGAGCTTAACGGCTCGCATAAGCTCTCGTTCAATCACGTATGAGAAACATTGTGTCGTGCAGTGTAAACAAAAAGTTTAAGGAGCAGATCTGGCGGCAGAAAGACAGACAGAAAGGCAGACAGAGTCCCGTACTGTGAAAACTGCCCTGGTTTGTGCAATACAATGGCTGGAAGACGACTAGCTTTCAACTCCCCAGCAACTCTCTGCGGGTTTACAGGTTTGTGTGTTTTTTTCTACTTGCACATGACCATTTGATTGTTTAATTTTAGTCTTGTTGACACTGTACAGCACTTGGGACAGTTCTCGCTGATTTTAAATGTGCTGTATATTAAACTTACTTACTCACTTGCTTACAGGCAGATCAAATGAAAGTCCTGTTGAATGCTATGACCGGGATGTCTCGTATGGTGGCCAGCACTGTGGATACGGTCGTGGAGAGGGTTCTGGAGGGAATCGACCAGAGATTCGCTAGGTTGGAGGTAAGATGGCCGTCGAGAACGGACTGAAGTTACATTCCAGAGAAGTTGAAGAGCGCACCCCCAAGAGAAGGCGGATACAGAATCCGAAAATCGCGGTAAGAGTAGGTTATTGACTGTGGCTTTAGGCTAAACTCAACTTAATTGTGTCCATCACGTGAAAACCAGTGTGAGTTGCTTTATTTAAAAAAATGAATTTCGTGTTTTCAATTTATAGGAAGCAGTTCGCCGCCTGCATAACTCACCGTGGCATTATACTCCAGGTCAAGGGTAAGAATAAGTGAATGTTCTCCCAATATCTAGTTGAGTTGGACCCGATGTTACGTTAATGCAGTTTTTTTTTATTAACCATAGGCCTGTTGTTTTTACAGGCTACTGTCACCTCACAATATGGATGTAACGAGTCGCTTGAAGGAGGCGGTGGCAAACAGTCCGAACTTCAGAGAGGCAGACGGCGACACTATCGAGGGTGAGCGGCGCTGGCTTTTACCACGTCTGGCACTGATACTTTTAAGCACTGGTCATTTTATTCATTCCTCTTGTTTGTTTGTTTTTTAGCTGCGTGACGGACCTGTGTGCTGTGCTACAGGCGCGTCTTGAAGCCAACCCGAAATACTCACAGTCTCACCACAGAAGAGTAAAAGAGAGTAAGAACATATACGCTGTCAATATGACTTTTGTTACTTTATAGACAAGTTGTCAATATGCTGTGCATGGATTATTTATTGGTTATTCCAACAGCTCCCAGAAGCCAGCTTCTGATCCAGGATGAGGACGTCTGACAACTCCGCAGACCCTGCAGGGACCGGAGTAATGCGAAGAATGCGGATTCCAAACGGCGGCGTTTAGACTTATTGTGTATATTGTAGGCTACAGCAGTGTGTGTGTATAGTTTTCAATTCTTTATTATCAACATGGTTCTTATTACAATGTAAGCTATGTACATTGTGTGGTGTGGCAATAAAAGCGCTTTAAAAAAAAAAAAAAAAAGTTTTCTTTTTCATTCTCAATAGAATCACGTCATTCATGCCTGCATTAGCCTAGTCATAGTGCAGCTTATAAGAATGACGTGAATATATGAAGTACACAAACATCCCAGGAATATTAGTAATCATAATCACAATTATTAATCATAATTGCTGAATGATATGCCCATATAAAGTATGCATATATTAACCTTATTGGCCAATGGGCGGACAGCTTTACAGGAGCTTTTTTATGTAATCACGTGCCTTTTTTGTCCAATACCAGCGAGGCCAGTGAGAGGTCCAGGCACTCTCACAGCGGGGTGCTAATCGCTGGGCCATTAGCACCCCGCTGTGAGAGCCCGCCGCGAGTCGGGTTCGTTTCCGACGATTTTCTCGCTCAACAAACTTAAAGTTTGTCTGCCTGCAAGCGCCCAGGTGCGTCCGAAAATTAGGCAAATTCGCGGAAGTTCACTGCCGTCCACAGTGACACAAATCCCTCTTTTCGTGCAGTGTCTGTGATGTTGTTGATTAGCCTCTGCAGCATTACTTTGGTAAGGACCTTACCAGCCACAGCAAGGAGTGAAATGGTCTTGTGGTTGCCACAGATGCTCCTGTCACCTCTGTTCCTGTAAATGGTGGCAGTATTGGCGTCTCTCCATTGCTGTGGGATGTATTCATTGGCTAGACTTTGGTGATGTATTGATGTAGCGCCCCTCTGTAGAGGTTGCCTCCCTGTTTAAGCAATTCAGCAGGGATTTTGTCAATGCCTGGAGATATGTTGTTTTTCAGTGATTGGACAGCTGACAGAACCTCACGGAAGGTTGGGGGTTGGTTGAGGTGGTCAATCAGGGGAAATTCATGCAGTTGTTGCAGGATGGTATGGTCTCCATCAGAATCCTGGTTTAGCTGGGTATTCAAATGTTTAGCCCACCTCTCCAGGATGCTGCTCTGGTCCTTAAAGACTCTGAGCCCATCTTCTGTTTTCAATGGGGTGATGCAGTGGGTTGTTGGCCCATAGATGGATTTGACTGCATTATAGAAGTTATGCATATCATTTCTATCAGCAAATGACTGGATCTGCTATACCTTTTCCATCCACCAGTTGTTCTGCATGGTCCGCAGTGTCCTCTGCACTTCACGTCTGGCTCTCTGCCATAGTTGTCTGGCAGTGCTCGATGACGGTTTTTTCAGGGTTGCCTGGTGTGCTTTGTGCATCGCGTTTAGTGAATTTTGGATGGTCGTTGAGTTATTATCAAACCAGTTTGGTGGCTTCCACTCTTGTAGCTGATTGTGTAGGCTGTAGCTTGGTCTGTGGCATTCTAACCGCACAAGATGGGTTCTAGCTCTCCAACTTTCTCAGCCAGAAAGCATCAAAATTAATTTCTTGCATTGATTTCTTCCAGATGGGCACAGTTTATACGCCTCCCAATAGACCCAAGTTTTTGCAGTGGGTCCATGTGGAGTGCCAGTGTTTGGTGCATCCACGATGTTTGGTATCTGTTATTTTGCTGGAAGATGGTATTGGTAATGGTCAGGTTAAGCTCTGAGCAGAGAGTAAATAACCTCATGCCATTAAAGTTCACCTCACTAATCCCGTGTCTGCCAAGCACTCCTTTCCATATCCCGTCATTCTGCCCCACACGAGCATTAAAGTCCCCAAGGAGGAGGATCTTGTCAGTCTCAATCTTGTCAGAAGAACCTCATCCAGTGCCTGTTAGAATGTGTCCTTATCCTCTGTATCCAATGGTAGGGTTGGGACATACACACTAAATATTGTGTACTTAGTGTGTATGTAAGTACTGTGTTAAAGCCTTTTTGTGGCCAGGGGGATACGGAGGGTCATCAGTCTTTCAATGACACCCACAGGTGTTTCAGTGAATCTTGGTAGTAGTGTATCCTTTATGGCTAGTCCAACATCATGGGGATGTTTTCCACCTGGAGGATAGCCTTTCCAAAAGAAAGTGTACCCTGACCCTTCCTTTATTAGTGACCCTTCATCAAGGAGCCTGGTTTCACTGAGTGCAGCAATATCGATGTTATAGCGCCTCGCTCAGTCGCGACCAGTGCTGATCTTTCTATGGGGTCTTTTGGTCCTGCCATAGGAGTCCATCAGGGTCCCAATGTTCCATGATGCCAGCTTTATGTTGCAAAATTTGCCTTTTCTGTTTTGATCGCAGAGGTGGAATGGCTCGACAGGTGCGGTAACCTGTCCAGGTTTGGGTTGAGTGGGTAATTTTTAGGCCACCTTTTTTAGGCCCCTCCTCAGATAGAGATGAGCAGTGTGGTCTCTTAATAGGACTCCTCAGTCACACAGCGGTCTGCCGAACAGCTGCCACTCAGCCCCAGCTGTTAACAACCTATACCCTGTGTCGCTGACGTGCCGGGGTTCTAGGAGTGACTAGGAGCTCCCCGTCCATTCAAACCTGCTCCCGTCGCCAGACATCTCATCGCCGCCAGACTTCAATCAGATGTAAGTCCAGGTAATATAACCGTGGTCAGAGGTAGAATCCTGCGCAGAGAGTTTTAAAGTGCTGTAGGGATGCGCCCTCCTTAAAAGCACTATCTTCGCCATGATGAGGTGGCTCTGGTGGCATGAGTGGGCCCAGGACAACCAATTCCACATCAAGGCTACAGGACGCTGCCGGGTCCTAGCTCTGTTTAGGCCCGCCTATTGCGCACCAGCAGTGCATTGCTTTTCTGTTAGGTTCTGCTCCTATAGCCTTGCATTGAGAGGTGTGGGAGAGAAATGTCATGACATGGCCTAATTACATCGTGTGCCTTGTTGACTGGTTCATATGAATATTGTTGATAGTTAGAATGAGCTTGTTTATGTTAATGGCAAGAGCCCGGCGCCTCCAAGAAGATTGGGGCCTGGCCATTGCGTATAAAAGGTTGTCGCAAAATGAGGTCGTTGGAGATTTGTGAACATTCTGTACGCACATTTGCTGTGACGGCTGTTCAAATAAACTTCCCCAATGAAAGGCTGACCGACGCGGATTCGACTCCTTTTCTCCACAACATAATGGTGACCCCGAATTCCTGAGATTTCTACATCTGGAGCCCGGTGTCCTCTGTTCCCCGACAACCGACATCAGCTGTGAAAGCTGGCAGGTGGGATTTTTTCCTAACCATTAAACAGCGGATTTCTGGATTTCTTGGTGGTGTACAGCTGACGGCTCTTTCCGGTTTCCCCAAATCAAAAGAGCACAGGAGAGAGGACGGATTCTGCATTCGGTAAGCATTTCATTGTTTACCTCTGCGCAGGGGGGCTGCTGAGATTGTTTTGGAAATTTTGGGCCAAGAGGAGCCGAATTTTTGAATTGAGATAAAGATTGGGCGAACAGCAGCTTATGTGAGACGTGTTTTGTGAAGCAGACAGCTGTGAGCAGCTGGTCGGGCTATTGTGTTTTTGTGGTGATTAAAGAAGGACTAGTTGCTATTGCCCTGGCAGGTAATGAATCGGATGAGTTTAAACTGGATTAATGAATACGCTTAAAGAAGCGAACAGGTTGTTGAGCAATCGTTCATGGTGTCTCTTGCAACCAACAGCCATCCTTCAATGCATGGGGGGGGATACTCGCGGAAGTACGGGGCACATTAGTCATTAAATATATGTGGAAATCATTTTCACTAGTCAAGGAGTAGATGAATGCTGATAATTGATTGACTTGCGAACAGAAAAAGTTTGAAGGTGGAATCAATAAGACTTTCAAGAAAACTCTGAAAAGTAAAATCCAGTTCTATTGGGGCACATTTTAAATAAATGTTTATATCATTTTATATCTGCTTAGAACTCTTTGGAGTTATCCGAGACCTCAGTATAAAGACATTTTGTGAAGAAAATTCAAATTCGTTCATGAATTGACCACAGAACTTATGATAAAGAGGTCACAGCGAAGCTGACAAAGTACACGTCAGCGTTTGTTGCTTTGGTCCTTAGAGACCATATCACAAGGCTTGTAGAGAAAACACATTTTGTATTTCATATATTGCCTACACCAATATCTCCTGAAAAATTAAAAGTCTAAATGAAAGAAATTGATCATTTAAAACTGTGAAGATTTGAACGGTGACCGACACAAAACTCTGACCGACTGACTTGGTGTGTGTGTGTGACCGGTCTTTGTCTCTGTCTGTCGATGTGTGTGAAATCCTGCTGCTTAATGTGAATCTAAAAAAAAGAAGAAAAGAAAAAAGTTATTTTGTGTGAGAAATCAAGGTTCCAACTCATCTCATCCCTTGACTTTTGAGTATTTTAGTCAGTTTGAGACATAGAGTTAACACAACGTCTTACATATAATCTTAGGCTAAATAAAAGATTAAGTGAGTGCAGAGACACTCAGATTTGCTTCATTGTTATAGTTGCCGCATTGATAGTTTGTTGAAATAAGGTGTTGTTACAGTGATGAGCTGTGATTTTTAAACGCTGTGTGTTGATTTCTTTAATATTGTGAATTTTTGTTGCGTGCATCCTATTATTATTGAATTATTGAATACTGCTGTGATTTGTGTTAGGTTTCTAAGTTCTGTGTTCAACAAGCTTGTTGAAGGTGTTTGGGTGTCAGGGAGGACAGCGAGGGGCTGCGCGTGCACGTTGCTTGTGCGGATGCACGCTGTTTTGTCCTTGACATTCTTGTGCTGTTTCTACACTCACAAATGTTCGTGTGTAATCACATTTTCTTTCCTTTTTGTTTTCCAGGGCACTTTATGGTTGAACTGTAATAATTATTAGTTTTCTTTAGGTAATGTGCTAATTGCAGAGTTGTTATCAGTCGAGTAAATGAGGGTTTCGCAAACTTAGAGGAGAGGTTCTGCTTCTAAGCCATTTGTTTGTCACGCCATTTGACGTGATTTTTGACATTCCTGATAAAGAAAGTTTTTCGCTTATGCATCGTTGCTGTATCTTTTGGTTTGTATTTCTCCCTGTCCACAGCGTGTTAAAGTGTATTTATTTCTCTTTCTTAAATTGTTACAGAAGTGTGACAAACGCCATTTTGAGTTGAAGGATAGTGCAATTGTTATTTCTGTATTGTTTGGTTTGTATTTTTCCCTGTCCACGGCTGGACAAATTGAATTCTTTCTCTTTCTTAAATTGTACAAAAGTGTGACAAACGCCATTTTGAGTTAGGGTGTGGTTCAATTGTTATGTCTTGTTCATAAGATTACAGATTGGGAGGAGTTAATAAGAGCCTGGGAGGCGGGCTTAGAGGTGTGTTCATGTTTGATTGGTTAGAAGCTACGTGTCCCCGACGTGTTTCATTGGAGGTAGATTTAGAGGTGTGTTCAGATTTCATTGGTCAGAATTTACGTAGCTGTGACATGCATTGTATCATCTGGATTGGTGGAGAGACATTGTGTATGGATCCGATCGGAAGCATCCGGATGTGAGCAAAGGTTGGGGCAACGCCTTTAGCCTGAGTCACTTCAAACAGAGTAAGCATTAACTGAGCTTTCGATTAGCAATAAATTAACATTGTTTAGCATTAGTAATACAGCTAGTATTGATTAGCAATAACTAGCATTGATTAGTGATAATTAGCATTGAGTAGCATAATTAGCATTGATTAGCATTGGTTAACAAGGAAGCTAGTATTGATTAGCAATAAGTAGCATTGATTAGCAATAGTTAGCATTGGTTAGCATTTGTTAGCATTTCGTTAGCAATAATTAGCATTGGTCAGAAATACAATTAGCATTGATTAGCAATAGCAATTGGTTTAATTCTTAATTAGCAATAAGTTAGCATTTATTAGCAACGGCTAGGAAGCTAACATCAATTGGCAGTGGTTAGCAAACATTAGCATTAGCAATAAGCTAATAGTAACCTAACTCCAAACTAGAAATCAAAATGGCAACAAGCTAAATTAGCCTAACATTGAATTAACATTGGTTTAATTTTGAAACCAACCCAGAGCATAGGCTTTCAAAGCTAACATAGGCTAAATTTATCATTAGCATTGACAATATCCAAGCCAACAATTAGCATAACTAGCAGCATCTAAGCTAAATTTAGCTGAGCATTAAATTAGCATTGATTAGAGTTAGTTTAATTTAAATTGTCATTCAAGAGTTGTTAAAAAAGAAGAAAAAAAAAGGGAAAATAATAATAAAATAAAATTAGGAAAAAATAAATAAGAAAGAAAAAAGAAGGGAACTAACTAGGTGAAACAATGGATGTAACACCAACAATAACCATCAGCGCCAAGCATCCCGAACATTCCAAAGATATTAAAAAGATATCTCAAAAATGGGAAAAACGAACAAAAAATAATTTCTCACCCTGGCCAAAAGGTGGCACTTTCAATGTAACGGCCTGTAAGATTATGGAACAAAGGATTAAAGGTTACAAACCAAAGGACAAAAGCAAAAAGAGACAGGAAAAAAGAGAGCTTGAATTAAAAGTTTTACATTTCTTTGAAAACGCAGAGCTATATCCAACACTGCCAGGAGCAGTAAACATACAAGGAGATTCTGAAATAAAAGATCACAAAATATCTCATGAACGTCCAGAACCACAAATAGCTACATCAGGCAGTCATGGAGCTCCTGAGCCAGACGCCGTCTGTAATTCAGATCAGGCAAGGGGGCAGTTCCCACAATATCAAAAATCACCAGAACTGGCACCTCCAGTTCAAAAGGCATCTTCTGAAGAACATAAGAGTCCAACAGCGTCAGCACCGAGTTTGATAGAAATGACGCAGGGACAGTATGTGCCGTGGCAGACGCTCAACCTGGCGGGGCTGGTTGCTCGATTGCCGGACATTCACACAGGTGCAAGTAAATGGATAAGAGCGTTTGAACAAGAGACTGTGGATAAACTGTTGACTGTGGGACACATTAAGGCAGTGTGGGCACTGTGTTTGGGAACTTCTACCATGGAGGGCATTTTGAGACACAGTGAGAATGACTGGATGTTAAGCCACCGAGCTGATGGAACTGATTTTAATGCATATTGAGCTGCACTCTGGAGAGCGTTACGAGCTGAGTTTCCTGTAGGAGTGGACCTGGAAGCATTAAAGGGGGAACCACTGTCAGAAACAGAGAGTCCGGTTGTGTACATTGCACAACAATTGAAGAAATGGAAACAAGAATCTGAGGGAGAAATTGAAAAGAGCCCAGCTTGGGTGACATTGTTCAGAGTTTCCATCAAAGAGGCTCTACCTGCCCCAGCTCAGGGGAGGCTGGAGGATGTGGTGGGGTTGAATTCAATGTCACATGGACAATTCCGAGACCACGTGGTGCATGCAGTAAACAAATACAGAAAAGAACTGAAACGGAAGGAGCAGGAGGAGGATATGCAAAGGGAACTTGCACGGTTGCAGTTAGAAGAACTGCAAGTGAAGCGAGAAGTAAATGAGGCCATGACAGCGGGGGCCACTGAACAGCCATCACAGGGGCAAGTCCATCGTCGACCCTGTCAAAGGTCAAGAAGAGGTGCACCTGGAGGATGAAGGTCCTCGGGGGCATGTTGGGCCTGTGGCGAGAGGGGACACTTTGTTTACAGCTGTCTGAGAGCACCGAGAAACCCGAGTGTTCGGCAGGACCGTGGCCAGTCCCTGGGGGGCGGAGCAAGTGGCCCGGCAGGTCCAAGGCGTTCCTCTGGCAGAGGAATCCCAGTATTTGTTTGCATTGACATATAGAGGTAAGAAGTACACTTACACCAGACGTACTCAAGGGTTTAAAAACCGCCCTCATATGTATCATTATTACAAAACAAAACTAAGATTCTAAATTTAAATTTAAATGTGTCACTATCATTATTACAAAACAAAACTTAGTTTTAATCTTCACTGACGCCCGATAAGTAAATAACAGCTTCGTGAGGAAGTAAAGCGTGTTTTAAAGTTCAAAGAATTTATATCAGAGATTCACTGAGGAACTGAAATAAAGAACCTGTTCAACTAAAAATGAAAACATGGTCAGAGAAGCTTTTCTGTGGGTGGATTTAACATGAAAGCCTTTTTCTACTTCTCTGCTCAAACGTGATGTTTCACTGTTTATAAAAAGATGTAAGAACTACATTTATGATTTAACATCTTTTGTCGCTGCTTTAAGGAAACATTCTGTATATTATACAAACTGATGTTCTTTTATTGGACTGAACCAAACTTTTAACAGATCCTGATCATGATCGTTCAACAAATGACTTCTCTCAGATCTTATTTTTTACTCATTTTGATTTCAGAAGTTTTGGCATCACCAGCTTTTCCAATGGCGAAATATGGGAAGAGTTTCTCAGTGAAAGTGTCTCTGTGAGGGTAGATGTGAGTCTCGTCTTCAGAGTTGTAAATTTAAATATGTACAAAACTAAGTTTCTAAATTTAAATTGAAGTATGTCATTATTACAAAACAAAACTAAGTTTCTAAAATTTAAACAAAACAAGGTTTCTAATTTAAATTTTAGCATTGTTAACCTAAATTAGAGTACAAAATTTCTAAATTTAAAATTAAATGTGCCACTATTACAATATTTCTAAAATTTAAACAAAACAAAGTTTCTAATTTAAATTTTAGCATTGTTAGCCTAAATTAGAGTATATATTCATCCCATAGGGAACTACTGATATCTCTCCATCCCACTTGGAGGGAGTAAGTAAAGCGCCATGTCCAAAATAAATAAATAAATAACTAAATGAATAAATAAATAAAATTAAAAATAAAACAATTATGATCTTTTTTGGGGAGGATTATGCAATAAAATTTGCTTCCTCTGAAAGGAATCATGAAAAATCCAAAGATCAAAGGTTGAAAGCACAACGGGAGAGGATAAACGAGGCTAAGTTAGCCTTTGAAAGTTTGAAACAAAATTAGCAAAAGTCATCCAAAACAGGCAACACCAGACTATGAGAAGCCATTTTCCGTATATGGTGTCACTAGAGCCAGATGTCACGCCAGAAGACATCATTCTAATGCAACAGGAAGCAGGGGTGGGAGAGCACAATGTCTGGACGCGGAGAGGTGCCACGAAGAACGAGAAGGGATTGTGGAGATCACATGATGGTCTCCTGGTGGCACCGGTGGCTCTGCTGACAATGCTGATCTCTGATGTTCACAGTGTGCATCACTGTGCCAGGGGAGAGGTACTGAAAAAGGTGAAACAACAAGGATATTGGTCACCATACATGCATGCGATGGTTGATGAAGTGTTGGGTCAATGTGAAATCTGTGCGCAGAACAATGTGCGAAAGGGTGTGAAGACACCAGTGGGACACATTCCGGTGCCAGAAGGACCCTTTAAGTCATTGGTCATAGACTATGTGGACATGATTAAAACAGTACAAGGTAAAAGGTACATGTTAGTGGTGATTGATCGTTTCAGCCGATGGGTCGAAGCAACTCCATCCAAGGATTTGGGAGCAGAGACGGTCGTGAAGTTTTTGGTAAGAGAAGTTATTCTTCGGTTTGGCATTTCATCAGAGATTAGCTCAGATAATGGCTCAGCGTTTGTTCAGAAAGTTGCAAAAGGCATTCTGCAGCAGCTGCGAATCAAGCAGTGCTGTGGGGCCGTTTATCATCCACAAAGTCAAGGGATGGGTAAGAGAATCAATTCAATTCAATTCAATTCATTTTTATTTATATAGCGCCAAAAACAACAAATGTCATCTCAAGGCACTTATATAGTAAGTCCAATTCAAGCCAATTGGAATTCAATTAATTAATAATAATCATAATTCATAAAATAATCCAATTCGTTCATATAGAGCCAATTCAAAAACAATTTCCTAGCTAAGAAAACCAACAGATTGCACTGAAAACTTTTTGTTTTTCGGTCCAATCTCCCGGCCTGAGCGTGCCTGAGGCGACTGTGGAGAGAAACGACTCCCTTTTAACAGGAAGAAACCTCTGGCAGAACCAGACTCAGGAAGGGTGGCCATCCGCCTCGACCAGCTGGGGTTTGAGAAGACAGAAAGGGGGGGAGGGCCGCAGCGGCGGCGGCACTGTAACACCATTCAAAGGATATCTGTTGGAACAGGGAAACACGAGTTAATGACCACAATAATATCACATATACATAAAGAGAGTAAAGTGAGGAAAGGTGTGACAGATGAGGCCCCCCAGCAGTCTAGGCCTATAGCAGCTTAACTATGGGATGTTTCAGGATCACCTGAGCCATCCCTAACTATAAGCTTTATCAAAAAGGAAAGTTTTAAGCTTGGTCTTAAAAGTGGAAAGGGTGTCTGCTTCCCGGACATTTACTGGCAGCTTATTCCACAATAGAGGGGCCTGATAACTGAAGGCTCTGCCTCCCATTCTACTTTTAGAAACTCTGGGAACCTCAAGTAAACCTGCAGTTTGGGAACGAAGTGCTCTGTTAGGAAAATATCTTACAATGAGATCTTTAAGATATGATGGAGCTCGGTCATTAAGAGCTTTATATGTAAGGAGAAGAATCTTAAATTCTATTCTGAATTTAACAGGGAGCCAATGAAGAGAAGCTAAAACTGGAGAAATATGATCTCTCCTGTTAGTTCTCATCAGAACTCTGGCTGCAGCATTTTGGATCAACTGAAGGCTTTTCAGAGAATATGTGGGACAGCCCAATAATAAAGAATTACAGTAGTCCAATCTTGAAGTAACAAATGCATGAATTAGTTTTTCTGCATCACTCTGAGACAGGATGTTCCTGATTTTAACAATATTACGAAGGTGAAAGAAGGCAGTCCTAGAAACCTGTTTTATATGCGAGTCAAATGATAAGTTCTGGTCAAAAATAACTCCAAGGTTCCTCACTGTAGAACTAGAAGCCAAGGAAATACCATCTAGAGTAACTATATAGCTAGACAATTTCTCCCTGAAACGCTCAGGTCCAAAGATAACGACTTCAGTTTTGTCTGAATTTAGCAGCAGACAGTTCTGAGTCATCCAGGTTTTTATGTCTTTAAGACATGCTTGTAGTCTGACCAACCTATTGGTTTCATCTGGTTTTATAGATAAGTACAGCTGAGTATCATCAGCATAGCAATGGAAATTTATGCCATGCTGTCTAATAATGTTACCTAATGGAAGCATGTATAAAGTAAAAAGAATCGGTCCAAGCACAGAACCCTGGGGAACTCCATGACTTACTCTGGTGTGTGAGGAAGATTCTTCATTTACAAGAACAAACTGAAATCTATCAGATAAATATGACTTAAACCAGCCTAATGCAGTTCCTTTAATCCCAATAACATGTTCAAGTCTGTGTAATAAGATACTGTGATCGACCGTATCAAATGCAGCACTGAGATCCAACAGGACAAGCACAGACACAAGTCCGCTATCAGAGGCTAAGAGGAGATCATTGGTAACTTTCAGCAGTGCAGTTTCTGTGCTATGATGCACTCTGAATCCTGACTGAAACTCTTCAAACAGATTATTACTGTGTAAATGATCACAAAGCTGAGCTGCAACTATTTTTTCAAGAACTTTAGACATAAAAGGGAGATTGGATATAGGTCTATAATGAGCCAACACTTCTGAATCAAGAGTAGGTTTTTTAAGTAAAGGTTTAATTACAGCAACCTTAAAAGTCTGAGGTACATATCCTGTCAACAAAGACAGATTGATCAAATCCAATATGGAAGTGTCAATTAATGGGAAAACCTCCTTGAACAGTCTGGTTGGGATTGGGTCTAAAACACAAGTTGATGGTTTAGAAGAGACTATTGCTGTTGTTAGTTCAGAGAGATCAACTGGGCAGAAGCCGTCTAAATACAAATCAGGTTCTAAAGATACTTCTAAAGCTGCTGTACTTGATGATACATCACTAATAATAGTGGGAAGGACTCCATCAATCTTCTCTCTGATAGAAACAATTTTATTAATAAAGAAGCTCATGAAATCATCACTGCTGAGAGTTAAAGGAATAACTGGCTCAGCAGAGCTCGGACTCTTTGTCAGACTGGCTACAGTGCTGAAGAGAAACCTGGGATTATTCTTATTCTCTTCTATCAATGATGAATAATAAGCAGTTCTAGCTTTACGAAGGGCTTTCTTATACATTGTTAAACTATCTTTCCAGACTAACTGAGACTCTTCTAAATTAGAGGAACGCCACTGTCTCTCCAGCTTTCTTGCGGTCTGCTTTAAAGCACGCAGCTGTGAATTATACCAAGGAGCCAGCCTCTTCTGACTGATTACCTTCCTTTTCAGAGGGGCAACATTGTCCAGTGCTGTACGCATTGAAACTATAGTGCTGTCAACAAGAGAGTCAAGTGCTGCTGGAGTAAAGTTTATGTAGTCGTCCTCTGTCATATCTGCACATGGCAGTGAAGAAAAGGATGATGGAATTAATTCTTTAAATCTGGTTACAGCATCCTCTGATAGACACCTTCTATACGTAAATTTCTTCTCAGAAACTGTATAGTCAAGTAATGTAAACTCAAAGGTTATCAGAAAATGGTCAGATAAGACAGGGTTATGAGGGAACACTGTTAACTGTTCACTCTCAATGCCATAAGTCAGAACAAGATCAAGGGTGTGATTAAGGCAGTGAGTCGGTCTGTGTACACTCTGAGAAAATCCAATAGAGTCCAATATAGAATTAAAGTTCATATTCAGGCTGTCATTTTCAACATCTACATGAATATTAAAGTCACCCACTACAATGACTTTATCTGTACTCAGCACTAACTGGGATAAAAACTCTGAGAATTCAGACAGAAACTCAGAATAAGGGCCAGGTGGACGATACACAACAACAAACACAAGAGGTTTCTGGGATTTCCACTTTGCGTGGGAAAAACTGAGAATCAGATATTCAAAAGAGCTAAAACTAATCTTGGGTCTGGGACTGATGAGTAACCCTGATCTGAAAATAGCTGCCACTCCTCCTCCTCTGCCTGTGGTTCGAGGAACGTGAACATTTAAACAGTCAGAGGGAGTTGCTTCATTAATGCTAACATGATCCTCCTGCTGCAGCCAGGTTTCTGTAAGACAAAATATATCAATATGATGATCACAAATCAACTCATTCACTAACAGAGACTTCGAAAGGAGAGATCTGATATTCAGCAAACCACATTTAATAGTTTGATGTTTTTGTTTAGTTAAAGTTTTTGTTTTAATAATTTCTTTTTGCACAAGAGGATTTGCTCCTTTTGTGTTCATTGATTGGGTGGGTAGCAGCAGGTGGGAAGCTGCAGAGAAGTGTGTAAGACTACAACTCTGCATCCTGGTCTGAACCCTGGGTTGTCATGTTTTAGGGTGACAAATAAATTTGTCCATATTTCTAGAAATGAGAGCAGCTCCTTCCAAAGTGGGATGGATGCCGTCTCTCCTCATCAGACCAGGTTTTCTCCAGAAAGATTGCCAATTATCTATGTAGCCCACGTTGTTTGCTGGACACCATCTAGACAACCAGCGATTGTAGGACGACATGCGGCTAAACATGTCATCGCTGGTCAGATTTGGCAGGGGTCCAGAGAAAACTACGGAGTCCGACATTGTTTTGGCAAAATCACACACCGATGCAACATTAATTTTAGTGACCTCCGATTGGCGTAACCGGGTGTCATTAACGCCGACGTGAATAACTATTTTACCATATTTACGTTTATCCTTAGCCAGCAGTTTTAAATAGGATTCTATGTCGCCCGCTCTGGCCCCTGGAATGCATTTGACTATGGCCGCTGGTGCCTCTAATGCCACGTTTCTGACTATAGAGCTGCCAATTACCAGGGTTTTTTCCTCAGCGGGTGTGTCGCTGAGTGGGGAAAATCTGTTTGAAGCGTGAACAGGTCGATGGTGAACAACGGGCTTGACTTTAGAGCTATGCCTCTTCCTGACAGTCACCCAGCCACGATGTAATCCTGGCTGCTCAGGTTCTGCTAGGGGGAGGCTAATGGAGCTAGCTACGCTAGGTGGCTCCACACTGGCAAAAGGGGCCTGGCTCGCTATCGGTTGATTTTCAACAGTGCAGAGCCGAGCTTCCAATTCAGATAACCTCGCCTCCAAAACTACAAAAAGACTACATTTGTTACATGTACCATTATCGCTAAAGGAGGCAGAGGAGTAACTAAACATCTGACACACGGAGCAGGTGAAAGCAGGAGAAGGAGGAAGAGAACCGGTAGCCATGCTACGCTAGAGAACCAGACACACCGCTAAAAAGTGAGAATAAAGATTAAAGATCTGTAGGAGTGTGTTAGAACAGAACGGTAAGCTATAGAGTTTAACTATGCAAAATTGTGTAAGTTATAGATCGAAATAAAGTGATTATCAGTACTCCAAGCGGAGCAAGAAATTCCACAGTGCACAAGCAAGGTAACAGGAAGTGATGCAACACGTCTTACCGCAAAGCGTCACAGCGTCAGTTGAGCCTGGAAAGTGAAATTGAATTGAATCTTTGCTTCAACTAAACTAAACTGGATGCTTTGCCGCTTGCACTAATGAGCTATCGTATGCAGACTCATAGAGTCACGCACTAACACCGCATAAAATGCTAACGGGTTGACCCATGCCGGCATCTCAGTTGAGAGGTTCCTTTAAAGGGCCCCCACTTGAGCAGTTGCGAACAGAGTGGAGAGCTTACATGAAGCAATTAACTGCAATCCACAGAACAATCTATCTACAGGAGGAATCCAGAGACTTGAGTCTCGAACAGCTGGTTGAGAGACCAGTGGGGCCAGGCGGCCAGGTGCACATCAAAGTGTTCCGGAGGAAGTGGCTTGAGCCAAGACGAGAAGGACCGTACACAATGGTGCGAGCAACGTCAACAGCAGTTCGAATGGAAGGTAGCAACACATGGTACCATTTGAATCACTGCACTGAGGTTCGGTCTAAAGACACAGACGGAGTTAAGTCCGAGGAAAGGATGAACAAAAGGAAGATGTTAAGATTTCTGACACTAATGAGCATCCAGGTGTGGGTGTTGGCCGACAGCATGGGCTCAGGAGAACGAAGCCTGGAGATGTTGGACGGGATCCCGCAAACAGGAGAGGCGGGAAGGGGTCCAGTGATGGAGCCACCCCGCAGGGGAAGTAGCCAGCCTGGGTCAGATGAGTATGATGCAACAATACACACCCACTCAGACCATGCCACGCCACAAACTTTGCCAGCAATACACACTAGAGCTGGTCATGAAGAGGTATCTGTTAAGCTTGAATTTAAGTACATGGGAATAAAAGCTGTCACCTTACCGTGGTGGGGGGGTTTGCGTGCCCCAATGAGTCTGGAAGCTATGTTGTCTGGGGCTTTAAGCCCCTGGTAGGGTCACCCATGGCAAACAGATCCTAGATGAGGGACCAGACAAAGAACAGCTCACAAAACCCCTATGATGAGAAAGAAAATTGGACACCGTGTTCCTTCGCCCGGACGCGGGTCACCGGGGCCTCCCCTTGGAAGAAACGACACGGGTCCCCCTTCCGACAGGCTCACCACCCGTGGGAGGGGCCATGGGGGTCGGGTGCAGTGTGAGCTGGGCAGCAGCCGAAGGCGGGGACCTTGGCGGTCTGATCCTTGGCTACTGAAGCTGGCTCTTGGGACGTGGAACGTCACCTCTCTGCTGGGGAAGGAGCCTGAGCTGGTGCGCGAGGCTGAGCGGTTCCGGCTAGATATAGTCGGACTCACCTCGACGCACGGCTTGGGCTCCGGAACCAGCCTCCTCGAGAGGGGTTGGACTCTCTTCCACTCTGGAGTTGCCCGCGGTGAGAGGCGTAAAGCAGGTGTAGGCATACTTATTGCCCCCCGGCTGTGCGCCTGTACATTGGGGTTTACCCCGGTAGACGAGAGGGTAGCCTCCCTCCGCCTTAGGGTGGGGGGACGGGTCCTGACTGTTGTTTGTGCTTATGCACCGAACGGCAGTTCAGAGTACCCACCCTTTTTGGAGTCCCTGGAGGAGGCACTGGAGAGTGCTCCTCCGGGAGACTCCCTCGTCCTGCTGGGGGACTTCAATGCTCACGTGGGCAATGACAGTGAGACCTGGAGGGGCGTGATTGGGAGGAACGGCCCCCCCGATCTGAATCACAGTGGTGCTTTGTTGTTGGACTTCTGTGCTCGTCACGGACTGTCCATAACGAACACCATGTTCAGGCATAAGGGTGTCTATATGTGCACTTGGCACCAGGACACAATAGGCTGCAGTTCGATGATCGACTTTGTGGTCGTATCGTCGGACTTGCGGCCGTATGTCCTGGACACTCGGGTGAAGAGAGGGGCGGAGCTGTCAACTGATCACCACCTGGTGGTGAGTTGGCTCCGCTGGTGGGGGAGGAAGCCGGTCAGACCTGGCAGGCCCAAACGTATTGTGAGGGTCTGTTGGGAACGGCTGGCGGAATCCCCTGTAAGGAGGAGTTTCAACTCCCACCTCTGGCAGAGCTTCAACCATGTCCCGGGGGAGGTGGGGGACATTGAGCCCGAATGGGCCATGTTCCGTGCCTCCATTGTTGAGGCGGCCGACCGGAGCTGTGGCCGTAAGGTGGTCGGTGCAATCCCCGAACCCGCTGGTGGACCCCAGTGGTGAGGGAGGCCGTCAAGCTGAAGAAAGAGTCCTATCGGGCCTTTTTGGCCAGTGGGACTCTGGAAGCAGCTGATGGGTACCGACAGGCCAAGCGGAACGCAGCCTCGGCGGTTGCTGAGGCAAAAACTCGGGCTTGGGAGGAGTTCGGGGAGGCCATGGAGAACGACTTCCGGACGGCCTCGAGGAGTTTCTGGTCCACCATCCGGCGGCTCAGGGGGGGAAGCGGTGCACCGTCAACACCGTGTATGGTGAGGGCGGGGCTCTGCTGACTTCAACTAGGGATGTCGTGAGTCGGTGGGGGGAATACTTCGAGGGCCTCCTCAATCCTACCGACACGCCTTCCGATGAGGAAGCAGAGTTGGGGGGCTCGGACTTGGGGCCTCCCATTTCTGGGGCTGAGGTTGCCGAGGTGGTCAAAAAACTCCTCGGTGGCAAGGCCCCAGGGGTCCGTCCTGAGTTCCTCAAGGCTCTGGATGTTGTGGAGCTGTCTTGGTTGACACGCCTCTGCAGCATCGCGTGGACATCGGGGGCAGATCGGGGTGGTGGTCCCCCTCTTTAAAAAGGGGGACCGGAGGGTGTGTTCCAACTATAGGGGGATCACACTCCTCAGCCTCCCTGGTAAGGTCTATTCGGGGGTACTGGAGAGGAGGATCCGCCGGATAGTCGAATCTCGGATTCAGGAGGTGCAGTGTGGTTTTCGTCCTGGCCGTGGAACAGTGGACCAGCTCTATACCCTCCGCAGGATCCTGGAGGGAGCATGGGAGTTCGCCCAACCGGTCTACATGTGTTTTGTGGACTTGGAGAAGGCGTTCGACCGTGTCCCTCGGGGACTCTTGTGGGGGGTGCTCCGGGAGTATGGAGTGCCGGACTCCTTGATATGGGCTGTTCGGTCTCTGTATGACCGGTGTCAGAGTTTGGTCCGCATTGCCGGCAGTAAGTCGGACATGTTTCCTGTGAGGGTTGGACTCCGTCAGGGCTGCCCTTTGTCACCGATTCTGTTCATAATTTTTATGGACAGAATTTCTAGGCGCAGCCAGGGCGTTGAGGGGGTCTGGTTTGGCGACCTCAGAATCGGGTCTCTGCTTTTTGCGGACGATTTGGTTCTGTTGGTGTCGTCGGGCCGTGACCTTCAGCTCTCACTGGAGCGGTTCGCAGCCGAGTGTGAAGCGGCTGAGATGACCATCAGCACCTCCAAATCTGAGACCATGGTCTTCGGCCGGAAAAGGGTGGAATGCTCTCTCCGGGTCGGGAATGAGATCCTTCCCCAAGTGGAGGAGTTCAAGTATCTCGGGGTCTTGTTCACGAGTGAGGGACGATTGGAACAGGAGATTGACAGGCGGATCGGTGCGGCGTCTGCAGTGATGCGGGCTCTGCACCGGCCCGTCGTGGTGAAGAAGGAGCTGAGCCAGAAGGCGAAGCTCTCGATTTACCGGTCAATCTATGTTCCTACCCTCACCTATGGTCACGAGCTGTGGGTAGTGACCGAAAGAACGAGATCGCGAATACAAGCAGCCGAAATGAGTTTCCTCCGCAGGGTGTCTGGGCTCTCCCTTAGAGATAGGGTGAGAAGCTCGGTCATCCGGGAGGGGCTCGGAGTAGAACCGCTGCTCCTCCGCATCGAGAGGAGTCAGATGAGGTGGCTCGGGCATTTGGTGAGAATGCCTCCTGGACGCCTCCCCGGTGAGGTGTTCCAGGCCCATCCCACTGGGAGGAGGCCCCGGGGAAGACCCAGGACACGTTGGAGAGACTATGTCTCTCGGCTGGCCTGGGAACGCCTCGGGGTCCCCCCAGAAGAGCTGGAGGAAGTGACCGGGGACAGGGACGTCTGGGTCTCTTTGCTCAAGCTGCTGCCCCCGCGACCTGATCCCCGGACCAGCGGAAGATAATGGATGGATGGATGGATGGATGGATGGAATAAAGGATGTGAGGAGGTGTGGATCATGGGTCTGGAGGAGGAGACGACCAAATCACCGCCTCTGGACGCCACGACAAAGGGGCAATCTGGTAAGATCATGTTGTCCTCGGGTCAGAAAGAAGTTGTTCACAATGGTTGTAAGAATAGAAAGATTTATCTTGGAAGTCTAGGGGGACTTGATACCATTAGCGCTACAGGACGGAATAATCATGTTAATCCAAGAACAGACGGAGTGAACATGCACAGGTGGAGTCAGGAAAACAGTGTAACTGTGGAAGATGGGTTAAGGCAGCACAGGATATGTGGTATAGATGGGCATGGTACACTACAAGAGAACTGACAGCAACGGAGTGTCTCGTATGTGCAGACGCTCTAGGAGCATTGCCTGTTGTTGTTCCAGAGCCACACACCTTCAGAGACTGTGCGGTGGTCCAGCAGCGGAATGCAGAGAAGGTAGGTTCACATCGGAAGAGGATAAATGGTTATTGTTTCCTATGTGTGGTATTGAGTGCAGATTGATGTTTGGGCCGAATAAATTACATAATTGTTTTCAAAATAGGGAAGGGCCACAAATTGGAGTCTTTTTTTGCTGAATTTAATCTGAGTACAACACAGGATGGGCCTCCCACTGATTATAGAGTAGACCACGATAGTGAGTTTGAATACTTTACAAGTGATGGATTTAATAATGTCAGTGGAACTCACATAGGTTACATGGGTTTTATCTTGGTTTCCACACGCAAATATGATATGGTGTCCTAATATTTATTAGGACACCTGTGTGGTTTGAAAATCCGATTCCTTTGGATCAATAATGTGAAAATATAGAAATGACAATTCTAACTCTATATCTTTTTGAGGATCAGACACACCCAACAGCTGAGAGTTACTGGATGTGTGGAGATGATGTTTTGTTAAATGTGTTACCCAACAGGTGGATAGGTCTTTGGGCACTGGTGAGGAGGAAGACATCAGGTGTGTTAGTGTATGACAAGGTAAACGAGATGCTGGGATTGGATGTGGAAAAAGGGAGAGTTAAAAGATCTAGTGGTGACTACATCAGGGATAAGCACGTTTACTTGGATGCAATAGGGCAGCCGAGAGGGATTCCTTTTGAGTTCAAAGCACGCAGGGAGATTGCAGCTGGATTTGAGTCTATTTTGCCGTGGATCACAATTAACAAAATGTGGAGTGGATTAATTACATATACTACAATCAACAGGGAATTCTTAACTACACGAGTGAGGGGCTTGCAGCCTTTGGAGAACAACTACATGAGGCGAGTAGGATGGCTTGGCAGAACAGACAAGTTTTAGATTGGATATTTGAAGGGAAAAGTGGTGTTTGCCAGTTGTAGATGGTTGGGGAAAATGTTGTACATTTATACCCGGGAACACTGCAGCTGGTGGGACATTTACAATGGCCATGAAGAAGATCAGAGAACTGGAAGAGGAGCTGAAGAGTGATGCTGGTGGGAGTGAATGGTGGTGGGCTGGTCCGGATGGGATTTTGGGAGAAGGGGGAGCGATGACAGTTAAAGCGGGAATAGCAATATTGTTGATAGTGAGGATGGTTTCCCTATTGGTGTGTTGCATTATACCCATTCTGAGAAGGTGGTTGCAGTAAGTGATGTTCAAACAAACAGTAGAAGGAATCTGGAGGAAGATGACCATGCCAGACCAGGTCTGAGGACCAACGCATGGAAGAGCTGGTCAACGAATGAAGGTCATCAACGGACGGTTCACAAGATTCTTTCCTCGGGTGTGGAACCGAGTATAGCCTGACAGGGAGAAGAGATGCTGAAGAGCTCTTTGATTGGGAGTGACGTACTGGCGACCTCTCCTCCCAGAGTTAGCTTAGCAGTTCCAGACCCAGCCGGACGGATGTTCGGCCAGAAGCAGACGACTCCAGGGTACGGGAGATGGGACGGGACTGGAAGAGCTGCATTACATTGCATTTTATTACTATTGTTGTGTGATAATCCATAATTTACGTGTTGTACTTGGTACAAAACGGTGATTAACTGATTTGATGGTGGTGTATTCATTCTATGTGTATTATCAATCAGAACTAATCACTAATATGTCCATTGCCAGTTGTGTTAGTCAACTGTTCGGAGTGCGACCTTTGGTAAAGTGGTCGGTCGCCAAGTGGGGTGGGGCCGTAGGAGAGTTTTCCCAAAATAAGAACAGGAGTTACGAAAGTAGCAGCCGGTGGGTTTTTCGCTCCTATGCACTGCGAACAGTGGACAAGTGTGATGGCGATGTTAAAATTTGTATTGTTGTTGAATTCAGTATCGTTTAATTTAATCATTTAATCATTTAATGTGATTCGGGTACACATATATATTCCTTTTCATTTATTCAATATGTCCCTTTGACTTAGAATAGAATTATTAGAATAATTTAGTGTTGATTATGTTAATTAATTATTAATTAATTAGTTGTGTTAGTTATGTGGGATGATTTTCTTTCATTTTAGATTATTTCTTTATTAAATCACTGATAAGTGATTTCAGGGGGGACTATATGGGAGAGAAATGTCATGACATGGCCTAATTACATCGTGTGCCTTGTTGACTGGTTCATATGAATATTGTTGATAGTTAGAATAAGCTTGTTTATGTTAATGGAAAGAGCCCGGCGCCTCCAAGAAGATTGGGGCCTGGCCATTGCGTATAAAAGGTTGTCGCAAAATGAGGTCGTTGGAGATTTGTGAACATTCTGTACGAACATTTGCTGTGATGGCTGCTCAAATAAACTTCCCCAATGAAAGGCTGACCGACGCATATTCGACTCCTTTTCTCCACAACAGAGGCTAACCCACAAGGCAGTGGGGCTATTTACCCATAGCTGGGGCAGTGGTTGATGGGCGCCAGGGCATGTCCACTCTGTGGTGGGCCTGCACATCTTATCTCTGGGGTCCACTGCTGCACTAAGATCCCCTATAGTATAGCCTGAAAGGCACTCCACCTCACGCCAGTGAACATCCAGGGACGGGATTTAAACTGTAGTGGACTACAAATACCTGGATGTTCACCTCAATAATAAACTGGACTGCTCCCCAAATACTGATGCACTTTACAAGTAGGGCCTCAGCCATCTTCGCCTGCTAAGGAGACTGAGGTCCTTTGGAGTGAACAGGACTCTCCTAAGGACTTTTTATGACACTGGTAGCGTCTGCAATCTTTCATGGTGTGGTCTGCTGGAGCAGTGGAATGGCAGAATTTGTGTGCATATTCCTTCATCACAGAGCTCTAAAACATGCAATTTTCTCACTTGTGGGATAATAAAGGTTATTCTTTTCTTTTTTATTCTATGTCATAGATAAAAGTCAGGGCTTTCCACCAAAGCAAACTGCTTTGATTTCCTGAAAAAAAGCTTATGTACAAAATGTTATCACAGCGCTTTAAACCATCCATTTTCTATACCCACTTAATCTGTCAGTTGGGTCAGGTGAGAGGCGGGGTACACCCTGGATAGGTTGCCAGTCCATCACAGGGCCACACAGAGACAAATGACAACCACACACACACTCACTTCTAGGGACAATTTTAGAGACACCAATTGACCTAACATGCATGTTTTGGGGAGGAACAGTGGGAGGAAGCCAGGGTACCCAGAGAGAACATACATTGGGAGAACATGCAAACTCCACACAGAAAGGCCCCAGCTGGGAGTTGAACCTGGAACCCTCTTGCTGTGAGGCGACGGTGCTAACCACCACACCACCGTGCAGCCCCATGCTTTAAACCTGAAGGAGGAAAACCAAATTTGACCTTAATTACCGTAATTTTTTACGTGTTCACTTGTCCTCCTACTAAATGTTGTCTAAAGTCAATGCTGCTGTCTGCAATACCAAACTCTTACTTAGCTGCCTTTATAGTGGGGATAAGTCACTTGTACTCCAAATGTAACATCTACAGTTTGTTACACTCTCCATAAAGCCTTGGCTTTGTCACAATTTTTAATTGTTTAAACTAATTAAATTCAATTAGAAAGAAAAACTTGTCAGCCATTGAAACAACCGCAGGGAGGCAATGATAGAATCGTATCTGACACTTGTTGGCTGGGACTTTTTTACAAGGTTGTTTCACAGCAATCCAAATGTGAGCAGAGAAAAATCTACCAGGAGAAAAATATCTGTCCAAGGAGAGGAACTCAAACTTGAGAGGTGGATATTTACATACAAAACATTGTATTTGAAAATGTAACAGAAATTAGCAAGCAGCTGGAAAAACCACCAATGCAGACTTCAGGATGACAGACACACTTGACCTGTCACAGCCAGGGAGTGTGCGAAATAAAACATAAATGACAGGGGATCTGTTAATCTCAGCAATCTAACTGAAGCTCAACAAGAGGTGGCAAAGAAATATTGAGGAGAAATATCAAGCCTTTGCATATAATGATGATTATGTAGACTGTAGACTGCCGATAACCTAGTGCACAGTGGCACCTTAAAGGAACACATGGAGTATGCCTTGTCCTCCAGTGCTACAAAGAACACGGTGTGAAACTTAGTCACAAACTGTTCAAGTTGATTTTTGGAAAACATAGTGACAGTAGAGGGCTACACCATCGACCCTGCAAAGGTTGCACCTGTGAAATCCTCAAAGGAGAGAACACAGATTTGCAACATATGCTCAGCTTAGTCTTATTAGTGCCCATTCACCCGCAACTTTGGCGGATGAATGGCCCCTGTACAACCTACAGAAAAACAATCCTAAGCGGAGAGAAAACAATTCAGAACGCCCAATGAAAAAAATAGGAGAACAAAAATCCTAAGAAAGGCCACTTACCACTTAGCACACTAATAACATTGGCCAGTGTACATCAGGGAACATTGGACCATCTATTTGAAGCACTTACAGTGCCCCCTGTCCTGGGTTAACCAGACTTTGAGTAACCTTTTGCACCACTTTGTAATGCTTCTCAAGATTAATTGGGTGCTGTGTTGCACCAAGATGAAAGTACAAGTGTATAGTTCTGTGTATAGCTCTCAGTTAGAGAGTAGACCCCACTCTGGAAAGCTAGAGTTTTTAGCACATTGGGCCATCTGTTAATGGTTCTATGATTATCTGCACCATGCTCCATCCTTTGTGGTGTACACTGATAACAACCCATTGACGTATGTGCTTCACTATAACTTCACTATACTCTCTTGCCCAGGGAAAAACAACTCTGATGTCGATGGAATGTCTAGGATACCGCTGAAAATGAAAGACTGTGGAAGAATATTTGCGCTCATGAAAAATGAGGCAGTCGAAAGGGAAGACCCCTGTCGGGGTGCTGGAGTTGCTCAGACTTGTGCCTTAAGCCTCTAAAGACACTTCAGAAACTGGTCACCATCTTACTCCACCGCTGATATGCAAGATGCAAGGCTCAGAAAGAGGACTAAATAATGTCAAAAGTAATCTAAAATAAGGCCCAAAATAAAAGAACAAGCAGGGCTGAAATGAAAGGTGAACCAATAGTAACAGGAGGTGCTACACTGCGTCACCAAACAATATGAGTGTGTTGTCCTCACTGCAGTGTCTTAACTGAAGCTATCCAACAAGTTAAACTCTGATGCAATAACCAGGAGTCCGTACTGTAGTTAACATTTCACTGTTGTTTACTTGAAGAATCCAGCATTACATGGCAGAGTGAAAACTGCAACAAACAAAGTTTGACTGTTTTTAACATAAAGTTTAGCTTGACATGAAGTCTCATGAAATATCCTTGTAAATACATGTAAATAAAAACGATCTTTTAAACCTATTTATTACCTTCTCTTTCAACTTTATACTTAACTTAATCCATTAATTATTTAACTTAACAATGAAATTTACTTACGACTTTACTTCTAGCATCGTTCACGGTCAGGAATACTTAAGTAGAAACCGTTTTCGGCAGATCTGAACTGAGTAGGAAGTAACTGATGACAAGGCAGGAAGTGGTAAGGAAGTTACAGGAAACCGTATCAAAATAAAAGGTGTCATTATAAAGGTCTTTATATATATATCGCCCTAATGGCGACACACTCCCCGCCTGACCACTATGAGGTCACTACACAAGCATGAACATTAAACTCAACTAAGAACTGCATCTGAAACATCAGTCCTTGCGCAGAAGCAAAACAGTTTCGGTCACTGGTCTAAGGTAAGTTTTTGATTGTCCTTGGTTTGCTGTCTTTAATTCCACCTTACGGACTCTTCCATCTGTTCCTGGAATAGCCTTTGTGACTACTACCAAAGGCCAGTTGTTGCGGGCAACTTGGTTGTCTTTGAGGAGGACGATGTCACCGTCTTGCAGACTCTGGTGGGACCTTGTCCATTTCTTGCAGCCTTGTAGGGTTGACAGGTACACTTGTCTTCAACGGTTCCAGAACAAGTTGGATAAGGCTTGTACTTGTCTCCACTGCTTAGTGAGGAGGTCCCTGTCTGTGAAGTCACCTGGAAGTGGTGGGACGCCGACTTTCTGCGTTAACAGCATCGATGGTGTGAGGATGTATGGATTCTCTGGATCATTTGATACTGGAACTAATGGTCTTGCATTCAGAATTGCAGTCACTTCTGCCATTAGTGTGCACAGAACCTCATGAGTTAGGCGAGTGCTGTGATCACGGAGCATTGAATCCAGGATTCTTCGAGCTACCCCAATGAGGCGCTCCCATGAACCCCCCATGTGTGAGGCATGAGGCGGGTTAAACACCCAGGAGCATCCTTGTTGGTGCAGGTACCTCTGCATCGCGCTGTCTGGTTGATCTGCACTCAGCCTGAGTTCTTTACAGGCCCCGATAAAATTTGTGCCGCAGTCTGACCTCAGTTGTTTGGCTGGCCCTCTTATGGCAAAGAAACGCCTCAATGCGTTTATGCAGCTTGAGGTGTCCAATGAGGTAATGACCTCGACGTGAACTGCTCTGGAGCTCATGCAGCAGAATAGTGTGGCCCAGCAATTGCTCTCAGGTTGCGTCTCTCTGGTGCGTCTGGTGTGAACATGCCAAGGTCCGAAGACATCCAGGCCCACATACGTGAAGGGAGGGCAGGTTGTAAGGCGCTCTGCGGGCAAATCTGCCATTTGTTGTTCCTGCATCCGTCCTCTAAGTCTGCGACAGGTGATGCACTTGTGAATAGTTGAGTTAACAAGCCGCTTGCCTCCCAGGATCCAGAGCCCAGCAGCTCGTACAGCACCTTCTGTTAAATGACGGCCCTGATGCTTTACTTGGGCATGGTGGTATCTGGTGAGAAGCAAGGACACGTGGTGTTCTTTTGGGAGAATGACAGGGTTCTTTTGTTCAATGGCCACATCCGCATTCTTCAGTCTGCCCCCAAGGCACAGGAGGCCGTCCTGTAAGACTGGGTTGAGAGAGCGTAGGCAGCTGTTTAACGGAACTTGCTTTCCTCTCTCCAAAGCTTCAAATTCTTTCACGAAAGTATTCCTCTGAACAGCTCTGAGGATGACTTCTCTTGCTTGTGAAAGCTCATCCACCGAGGTAAGTCACAGTGATGCCATCCCTTACACTTGCCTGTTGGAGTATTGAAGGATCTTGCTATGTGAATCAGGAGTGCGGTGGCTCGTTGCAGAGTGTCGAATGTGGAGAACCTTTCAAAGCGCTCTGTGCTGAGAACTTTCCCTTGTAGATCAGTGATGTAGCTCTTCACAACTGGACGGACCTCTGCATCGGACTCTGATGTGGCTGAGCTGGGTCTGGCTGAAAGAGTGATGGCCGATGACACTCGACCATGGTCGTCCGGAAGGAACTGACATTCGGCTTGTGTGTGTTCCCTAGACAGACTTCTCCGACCAGCACCCAGCCTAAGTCAAGGCGTTGCACGAAGGGCGCATTGGCAGGGCCATTTATTTGTTCCCGTACTTTGTGTGCTCTGATTGCATCTCTCCCTAGTAGCAGGAGGATCTCAGCTGTGGGGTCCAGCTCTGGGATGTGTTCTGCTATCTTTGACAGGTGAGGTTGATGAAGAGCAGCACTTGGTGTGGGAATTTCGGACCTATTATCAGGTAAGTCATTACACTCAGTGAGTGGTGGTAAGGGAATCGTAATTTTTCCATTGAGGGACTCCACGATAAAATCTAATGCCCTTCTGCCAGAAGTTTCTACTAGCCCAGAACATGTTTTCAGTTGGTAAGGATATGGCTCAGCGTGGATGTCAAACTTGTCAAAGAAACTGGACTTGACCAACGATCGGTTGCTTTGGTCGTCTAACACGATGTAGGCCTTGATGGCTTTGTCTGGGTGGTCTTTCTGGTACACTCTTGCCAGGCATATCTTGGAGCATGACCGTCTAACTTGTCCTGTGCCGCATACTGCTGTGCTGCTTGAGCTAATCTCACTGGTGTCATTTACCCCTTCTCCCTCCCCGCCATGCTGTGGCGAGGTCAGAGGAGTCGTAGGTGCTGGTCCCGGGTGCATAGCTGAGACATGTTGGGTGCTGTCGCACTCAAAACACTTCACAATTGTAGTGCAGTCCTTTGCCATATGGTTGGTTGAGCTACAGCACTTAAAGCAGATTCCGTTTTCTTTCAGAAATACCTTTCTGTCATCCAGAGTTTCGGCTCTGAAGGCTTTGCACTTCATCAGTGGGTAGGGTTTTGCATGTATTGGCCAGATCTTACTCGGATCACTGGAGACATTTGTCTCTGTAGGAGTGACATTGATCTTGTGAACTGCAATGGGTTTCTGGATGGTTTTAGGAAAGGCACTTTCAGCTCGGACAGATGATGTTGTAGTGGTATTTAAAAAAACAAAGCTGGGGTCATTTCTTTTCTTGGCCTCATAACATATGAATTTCGTGAAGAGGTTCAGCTGTGTCCATGTCATGCATGCTGGGGGAAGAAGAAGAAGAAGAAGAAGAAGAAGAAGAAGAAGAAGAAGATTTTTTTTGATTTTTACAAAAACATTTATTCACATTTTAACATAATACATCACACTGTGTCAATCTGTAAAACAGGATAAATTAGTGGTCAAGAAAAGGTGCAAACTGCAGTTCATTATTAACATCAATGGAACAAAGAATATCGTTAAAACACCAGATGCTTTTAAAACGTTGGAGATCGTCTGTGAGTTTGTAAAAGTAAAACTCCAGCCTCAGTCTGCACCTGAGGTTGCAGCACCACACAGAGGCCGCCTCCTGACCCGCTTTGTCCGTCACTTTGTTCTTTCTAGAAACATAAATAGCCAACTTAGCTTCACCCAAGATAAAAATTTAAAAGCTGAAACTTCTGTTTGTCTGTTTTTTTATATCCTGCGCCATAGATAAAACGTGTGATGCTAAAAGACTCATTAAATAGGTTAAACACTGTGGTTAAAAGAGTGAAGAGCACTGTGAGTCTCTGACACTCGCTAAAAACGTGATAAACTGTCTCCCGAAGGAGACAGAAAGGGCACTGGTTAGACACAGCCGGGTTTAAAACAGAGATAAAAGCATTGGAGGCGATGGCACCATGTAAAATCCTCCACTGGAGGTCGGCAGTCCGTTTCTTTATGGGAGGCTTGTAGAGAACTCGCCACTGTGGACCGGCTCCATCGGCCCCCAACCTGCCGGTCCACACGGTGGGCTCCCTGTCGCAGAGCCCCCTCCTGTTGAGCAATGTCACACAGAGGTGGTAGAGAGTCCTCCTTCCAGCCGTGCAGAAGTTGATGCTCCCGGGGTCCCCGAGCAGAGGCCCACTGAGTTCCCCAAGCTGGGGACTCACGTTGACCCCAGGAAAAGGGTCCCCAGGGTCCGGCTCCACCCCTCTGCCGTAGTCCAGGAGGAGGCCTTTCTCCTTGCCAGAGAGCCTCCGCCTTCAGAGCTCCAGTACCCGCTCTGCATCCCTGGCGGACCTGATGCCGAGGAGAGAGCCCACGGCCTGCGAGTCCTTCAGCGCCGGCCCCGCAGTGTCCACCACCTGCTGGAACACCAGAACCTTTCTCCTGCACAGCGCTGTTCCAAGTCCAGGCGTAGCTCCGCTGGACACGTCCAGACGGGCCCCGTGCACCAGTGGCTCCTGCAGCAGCCAGAACAGGGAGGCAGAGCTTTGTCGCGAGTCAAGTTTAAAAAGGACCCATGACTTAAAAACACTGTGATAAAAAGGAGGCAACCCGTTTAAAGTTAATAAATTGCAATCAGTTAAAAACAGAGCAGCATCCAGTCCCAGGTCACCCGCACGTTTAAAAATGCAGCCGGCCACTTCTCTCCACACCAAGTCCGCCGGACCTGTTAAAAACCTTTGGACAAACTGAAGCCTGAAAGTTGAGGCCCTGCTGGCCAGGTGGATGAGGCCCTGGCCCCCCTCCTCTCTCGGTAAAAACAGCACCCCCTGTGGCACCCAATGCCGACCATTCCAAAAAAAGTCGACAATCTTTGCTTGGACCTGAGCCAGTAGACCTGATGGGGGGTCCACGCAGGCCAGGCGGTGCCACAGCAGAGATGCTACCAGGTTGTTCAGCACCAGCACTCTACCCCTGTAAGACATCTGGGGGAGCAGCCATGTCCATTTTTGTAGTTTGCCTACAACCTTTTCTGTGACGCCCTCCCAGTTCCTCCTGGTCATCTCCTCACACCCGAGGAAGACGCCAAGGTACTTCAGCCCCTCTCTGCTCCATTGCAGGTGCTGAGGGAGAACTGGGAGGCCATCACACCATCTGCCCACAGCAAGGGCTTCACTCTTCCTCCAGTTCACCCTCGCTGCGGACAGAGTGTTAAAGGAGGCGGCTAGTTCAACTAAAATATCTACTTCTCTCTGGGATCCGATCAGAACAATGACGTCATCTGCGTAGGCAGACAACACAATGCTCTGTTTAAAACCAGGTAAAAGCAGGCCATCTATGCGTGTGCGAATCTTACAGAGGACGGGCTCCAGGGAGAGTGCATAGAGCATCCCAGACAGAGCACAGCCCTGCCGGATGCCTCTATGCACCCTGAAAGGAGCACACAGACTGCCGTTGAACTTCAGCATACTCTCAATGTTACAGTATAACACCCGGATCTTGGCTATAAAACCAGCGCTGAACCCAAACCTCTCCATGGTTTTCCAGAGGAAGTTGTGCTCAACGCGGTCAAAAGCCTTTTCCTGGTCTAACGAAATGAGACCAGTATCAAAGCCCAATGAGCTGGAGACCTCCAAAACATCCCGAATTAGGTAGACATTGTCTACCATAGACCTGCCAGGTACACAATAGGTCTGATCCCGGTGGATGACCTGCTCCATAGCATTCCCCAGCCTGTTCGCCAAGGCCTTGGACAGGATTTTATAATCTGTACACAGGAGCGACACAGGGCGCCAGTTCTTTATCTCCTGAAGGTTGCCTTTCTTTGGCAGGAGGGTGACAGCAGCCCTGCGGCAGGACAGTGGCAGGGAACCCAAAGCCAAGCTCTCGTCGGGTGCTAAAATGTGCCAGAAGGCCTTATAAAACTCGACTTGGCCTGACCTCGCTTCTTCTCCAGGCCGAAGAAGTAGCTAGAGGGAGCATCCATCTCGGAGATGTTTAGGAACCGGGATCGGACCAGTGCACCCTGCACCTTTGTGTCCAGCAGGTTGGCCAGAGCCATCTTTTTAGATTTGAGGACTTCAATACATCCTCGATTTCCTGTGGAAGTGGCAACTGTCTCCAGTTCCACGATCGCAGTCTCCAGGTCCTGTATAGATCGACAGGCATCCCGTGTAACATTGAGAGTGTACTGCTGGCACAAGAGTTTTATCTCAGTCTTACCATGGTCCCACCACTGCCTGAGACACGTAAGATCACCCTTCCCATGTCTAAAAATGGCCCAAAAATAACTTAAAGCTTCTTTAAAACCTTTATCAAACGTCAGCGCTGAATTAAAATGCCAGTATGCACTCCTGGGTAAAACATTCTTTAGAACAACATGACATAAAACCAAAGAGTGGTCAGTAAAACCGACTGGCATGATCGTACAGCCCTTAAAAACATTAAAATGATGTTTAAAACAATAAAAGCGATCAAGCCTGGCCGAGGAGATCCTATTGTCTGTCAGGTGGGACCATGTGTACTGCCTGCAGTCTGTGTGCGTCCTTCTCCACACATCCACCAGGCCGTGGGAGCAGACCAGCCGCCTCAGAGCGAGCTGGGAGGCTGGATGAGGCTCTGCATGGTTACGGTCTAAAACCGCGTCTCCAGTACAGTTAAAATCCCCCCCCAAGAATAAAAAATCCTCCGAGCCACAGCAGTTCAGTCTGTCGTTGACCTGATTAAAAAAGCTCTCCCTCCCTGGACCATTGGTCGGAGCATATATATTTACAAAAAACAGTGTGTGGTGTTCAAACTTTGCTTTGATTAAAAGGCACCTCCCTGGTACAATGTGCTCGACCTCCAGAGACAACGGAGTAAATGTTCTGGAGAAGATGAAGCCTACTCCTGCACTCTGAGTGCTGTGATGGCTTAAAAACACTTCACCTTCCCACTCTCTGTTCCAGTCTGCCTCGTTGCTGCCATCGCTGTGGATTTCTTGTAAAAACAGCACATCTATCTTTTTTCTCCGTGCTGTGTCAAAAACCAGAGCCCTTTTTCTGGCCTCTCTGGCTCCGTTGACGTTTAACGTCCCCATTTTTAAAATGTTCATGGTAAAGGAGATGTTAAAACCAAAGACAGTAAAATGGAGAAGTAAAACCAGTTCTAAAACCCTCATCATTAAAGTCCGATTTGACTTCTCACTTTGATCATGTGTTTCCTGAGTCTGTAAATTTCCCGATCAGTGAGACCTGAGGAAGCTTTGTGCTGAATAAGGCGTCTCGCTGAGACGTAAAACTTTAGCAGATCTGGAAAACGCTGCTCTAGCCGCAGGCCCTTCATGCCCTTAGTCTGGTGCAGGAAGGTCTGGAACACCTCAGCAGGATACAGGTCACCCTCCTGACTGCCGGTTGTCTGACTGAGAGACAGCTCGCTGCAGTCAGACACACCGCCCTCGCTGTCGCTGCTGCCTGCGTCGCTCACTCCAGCCTCCAGCCGGCCGGTTTTACAGCCCCCCACAACCTTCACCACATTTTTGCGCTTGCTGCGACGTTTTACAGAAACAAAGTTCTCCCCAGACTCACAGGTCGCCATGAGTCCAGCTTCAGCAGCTAAAGCACCTGGACACGCTGCAGGGAGGACACTCACCTCACCTGCAACCTCACCCATCTCAGACACCTTACCTGTCTCACTTACCTTACCTGTTTCACTTATTGGACCTGTCTCACCCACCTTACCGTTTCACTTACCTTGCCTCTAACTTCACCCTCCTCCCTTTCCCCCTCGCGGCTCACCCCCCGCTGGCTCTGTGTCTGCCCCCCCGGACGCCCAGCCGCGGCTCCATCAGAGCCGGGGGCGGGACCCTCTCGCCCCGCGGCACCAGGAGCGAGGAGCGGGCCGCCCGGCCGCCGCGGCTCAATCAGAGCCGGAGGCGGGAGCATCAGCCCCCCGCCCCGCGGCACCAGGAGCGGGCCGGCCGGCCGCCGCGGCTCCACCAGAGCCGGAGGCGGGAGCATCAGCCCCCCGCCCCGCGGCACCAGGAGCGGGCCGGCCGGCAGCCGCGGCTCCGCTGGAGCCCCGCCGGAGCGGCGCGTCTGGGACAGGCTTTAATCAGGTGGCCCTCTGTGCCACAGCCAAAGCACTTCATTGTGGAGGAGGTGGCGAACAAAGTATAATCGAACCCCTCCACACGCACAATAAATCTCAGATTTAACTCCCCTGATTTATCGTTCAGTATCATGTGTAGCCTAGCTGTCTGCGGTGAGACACCACATGCGTTAGCAGTGGGGACTTACAGCCCGACAGCACCTTTCTCAGTGGGGAAACCACCTTCCCGTGCCTGGAGAGTTCCTTAATTAGGAACTCGTCGCTAATAAACGGGGGCACGTTTGACAGAACGATCTTCGAGGCCGGCTGCGTGAGCGGCATCACCGGCTCGAAGATCCCATTAACCGTGACTCCCGTCTCCACTAGCAGTTTAACCTGCTCCACCTTCGCCACAAACAAGACAACAGCCTTGTTCATGCGGGCAGCAGACTTAAAGGATAAGACCGTTTTTTTGACATTGGGCCCTTGATTTCACATTATAACATGATGTTCTACTCACCCCTGCTTGTTGTTGGTCATTTGGAGCTGTTCCGAAGATATTCGCGAGGCGTCTGGCTGCTCTCTTGCGATATTCGGCCATGAAACGGTTTCCTATGGGCAAGCTTATACAGGCACAAACTATGCTGTTTATAATTTATTAATTACTGTACATTAGCACTGATAACGTGGAGGTGCGTCGCTTACTTAAAAAAATCCGGGTTACTAATTTTGAATTTTAGCCGAATGAATAAATAGGCAGCAGGTCTGTGGGCTGTCTGTGGCAGTTGCACGACGATGACGTCAGTAACACCCACTTTACGACAAAAAAATCAAAATTACAATAACCCGGATTTTTTTAAGTAAGCGACGCACCTCCACGTTATCAGTGCTAGTGTACAGTAATTAATAAATTATAAACAGCATAGTTTGTGCCTGTATAAGCTTGCCCATAGGAAACCGTTTCATGGCCGAATATCGCAAGAGAGCAGCCAGACGCCTCTCGAATATCTTCGGAACAGCTCCAAATGTTCAACAACAAGCAGGGGTGAGTAGAACATCATGTTATAATGTGAAATCAAGGGCCCAATGTCAAAAAACCGGTCTTATCCTTTAACAAAGCTGTGCCCGATCACCTGCCCCACGGCCAGCGCCACGTCCTCCACGCTGCACAGGGAGCCGGCACCTATACCCTGATGCCGTGCTGCCTGGACAGCGCGGAGAAGCCGCCCGCCGCCATTGCGGCTTCCCAGCAGTGCTGGGAAGCACGCCCAACAAACGCTACAAAAAAACTAAACTAAACTCACAACACACAAGACAAAGTACTCAGAAAGACACAACTAATGAAACATTGAAACAAAGAAAACCAAGAATAGAGAATAAAGATGACAAAAACCACTTTTTCTCTCTCTCTCTTTCGCTCCGCTCTTCCTCTCACACACCTCTCACTCGAAGAAGAATAAGAAGAAGAAATAGAAAGAATCATTGGCTAAAGGTTGTCCATACACACAACTGCACAAAGAAACAGTCAACAGGCTATACACCTTATTACCTAATCTTTGACCACTCTACTAGATCAGTTTACCATTTTTAAAAATGTTGCCCATGAAAGCTCTGAAAAATATGTAAGCCACTGGTAAGAGAGATATGATAAAAAGGCAAAGGGTCAATACCTTCAATCAATTGATCGAGAACTGGTGCAAAAACTCACAAATTCATTTTCAAAGTTATCTTAGGTTACCTTCCAGAGAAAGTCAGCAAATTAATTTTATTTCCAATTAATCACAGTTTGTTCAATCTAATCATAATCCAATATAAAAAATGTCATTATGATGTCAATTTGTAAAAATATTCTTTTTACTTTTATCAGATTTTGATACTGGACCAGAGTTTCAACTTCTGCCTGAGTTGTTTCTTTTTTCAATCTGCTACATTCTGTTGCAAGTGGTAGCAAATAGTTCTCATCAGGGTCTGAAAAGAGCCTTTGTTTGACTCTGAACACCTGGACAGAGTTATCTTAGCGGTTCAGCCTCTCCCTCCCTTCGTCTTCATTTAATCTCTCTCTCTCTTGCTCACCCTCTTGCTTTCTCTCTATTTTAGTTGATCTTTTCCACTCCTCCACTCCAAGGCAGATTTACAATATTGTTACTATGTACTTTGAGCTTTACATATCTTGCATTTCTCGGAAGTTTAAGATCAATGTTTACGAATTCAGATGATCAAATGTATATTAATAATGTATGTTAAATATATATTGTTTTTACCTATATTACTCACACATTTTTTGCACTCAGCACATGGCATGATTATTTCCAATCATTTAATTCCTAATCTTTGGTACCCCTAGATTAGATTTGTATCCATCATAACTCTGGTTTGTCATCATATCAGAACGAGGCAGGGCTCTCTCCAGGGGGACGCCTGCAACAAGAGGATTTGGAGGAAGTGTCCTCTGATTGGTCGAATTCCTGGCATCTTGCCCAGGAAGCCAGGGAGAGGATGGTGGTGACACATGAGCGTGCACTACTCAGGTTTACCCTGGTCAAGAAGCTATGATTCGTAAAATACACTGTTTTCAAACATGACAACATCTGAAATCCAGCTTTACATGTTGAATCTGTTGAATCTTTACAGCCCAGAATCTGACTCAGAATATGAAAGTGAGCAGCACAACGAATAGCCACAGCAAAGACGTCTGTTTGATAAATATAAGCTAAATCTGGAACTGTACAACATCACAAATTGTTGGGATTTGAACCCTGGTCACCCACATGAAATGCAATCTGCGGCAATCTTACCACTACAATCTTATCCACTCACTCCTGTTTAGTCCCTGCCACATGTTTTGGGAATTATCAAATTGTGTTTCAACTCTGTCCCTGTACTCATGTTTTGCTGACTTAATCATCTTCCAGAGTTGGTAGTTGCCGTGCTTGTAGTTCGATGTGTTCACAGAGGCAAATGTGGAGTGTGTATTGCCAATGTCGTGCGAACATCATGGTTTATCCATGGTTTCTGGTTCGGGTAAATTCTGACTGTTTTGGAAGGAACTACAACATCCACACATATCTTGATAAATCTACAGACTGAACCCACGTATTCGTCAATGTTGTCAGCAGACATGTGGAATAAGTTCCAAACTATGTGATTCAAAAAGTTCTGTAGGATTCTATTCTGATTGGTCCATCCAGCGATGCACCACCCTGAGGGTTGGACCTTCCTGTTTCCTATAGGCAGGGAGGAGCAGAACTGAGTGGTCACCTGATTGATTGAATAGAGCGCAGGGAAGGTCTTTTTACGCATCCTGGATGGAGGCGTAACAATGGTTGAGCAGCTGCTCTACCTGAGATTTGAACTGAATGTGCTGATGGAGTTTTGGTATAACTTTCCTCAAGTTTGCATTATTAAAGTCCCAGAATACGATTAACGCCACCTCTGGGTGTGTGGTTGTACAGTTCCCCGAATGCTCGGTTGGTGTTGCCTTGTCAGGAATGTAAACAGTCGTAATAATAATCGCTGTAAATTCCTTTGGTAATCAGAATGGTCGACGGACTCGATCAGGTGCGCCTTCGCACGATCACACGTGTCACACACCGCCTCCTTTGCTTTTCCCAGTCAGTTCCAGTAGCCAACTGCATAAATTAAGCTTATCAAATAATAAAATAATTTTATGTTGGGTGGCATGGAATAGATTATATTCAATTCAATTCAATTCATTTTTATCTATATAGCGCCAAATACAACAAATGTCATCTCAAGGCACTTAGATAGTAAGTCCAATTCAAGCCAATTGGAATTCAATTAATTAATAATAATCATAATTCATAAAATAATCCAATTCAATTGCACTGAAAACTTTTTGTTTTTCGGTCCAATCTCCCGGCCTGAGCGTGCCTGAGGCGACTGTGGAGAGAAACGACTCCCTTTTAACAGGAAGAAACCTCTGGCAGAACCAGACTCAGGAAGGGTGGCCATCCGCCTCGACCAGCTGGGGTTTGAGAAGACAGAAAGGGGGGGGGGAGGGGGCCACGGCGGCGGCGGCACTGTAACACCATTCAAAGGATATCTGTTGGAACAGGGAAACACGAGTTAATGACCACAATAATATCACATATACATAAAGAGAGTAAAGTGAGGAAAGGTGTGACAGATGAGGCCCCCAGCAGTCTAGGCCTATAGCAGCTTAACTATGGGATGTTTCAGGATCACCTGAGCCATCCCTATTCAAGGTAAACACAAGAAACTTGTGTTAACGAAAATAAATAAATAAATAAAGGACCAGACTCAGTGAGTAATTCCCTATACTCCCTATATAGATCCATATATAGAACCATCTTTTACAGCCACAAGCTACCTCAGCCTCTCACCAACTGCACACCAGTCACAGCGGGGTGGGGATGCAAACCCTGGTTCGGGTAGGGGGAGAAATAAAAGAGGTAAGATAGGCAGGAATGGGATTCAAACCCTGGTTCGGGTAGGGGGTAATGAAAGTATAGAGGGTGCCAGAGGTGGAGGCAGAACAAGACACACTAGCAGACACACTATCAGATTCAACAGACCTAACTATAAGCTTTATAAAAAAGGAAAGTTTTAAGCCTGGTCTTATTATATGTGCTGATATAATCAATTGGATACATAAAACCTTGAGCATAGATCGAGGGCCGAGGATGACACGTATGTGTTTGTGCTTTAGATACCTGTTCTGTATTGGTTCAGCCACAGGGACTGTATGATGAGACCATTTTTTTCAAAATGAACCACAATACTATGCTCTTAACTCAACATTTAGTCAACATCATTGCTATTGATATAATTTGGATGGTATAATATCATGAGCCATCATGATTTAAGTATTGTGACACCTGCACCAGGCGTTGTTGAGTTTCACAGCACCCCGATTGTTGTGGGCCGGGCCGAGTCAAAGTCCAGGGCTGTTTTTTAGTCCCAGTCCGTCCCTGGTAAGGCAGATCATGCAGCAGTCCCGTGTTTCTCGCTTGAATGAGATCCGTGCCCCAAGATCACACATCTTGTTTTTCAGAGACTTCACGTTAGTTAGTAGTAACCTTGGGAGCAGTGGTCTGTTACCACACCGTCTCAGCTTTGCCAGGGTGCTGGATCTCTCGGCTCTACATCAGCAGGGACCCGGCACAAAGGTGTTTCTGATGAGATGAATAGTGGGTTAGTCATTCTAGTCCAGTTAGTTCCAGTAAAGTTTGACAGTTGTACACAATAATACACAACATATTATTAATGAAAAAATAAAATAAAAGTAAAATTAAACATGAAAAAACACTGTTGCTTGAGGGAGCTCATGACAATGCTGAGATCTGGTTCCAATCTTATTTCCCCTTTTCCTGGCTGAACTGTGTCATAACAAAAAAACTCAACTTAAGTTTATTTAACCTTCTTAAACAATTTGAAATGCAATTTCTTTGGGCCACCAGTCTGTTAAGGCTAGATAGACTCTGTCTGTCAGTCACAGACATCCCAGCATGAAATACTTAATGAAAGTCAGTTTACCAAAACTTAGCTTCAAACCACGTATATCACCAGAATCCCCAACCCCCCTTCACACCCATACCTACACTGTAACTGTGCATGCCACCGTGACTCATTGGTCACCATAATGTCATACACATGGTGACCATTATGTACACACATAACATAACTTATTTGACCAACCTCAGCATTTCCAACCACAACTACCTGGTGTCAATCATAGCTCAGCCAGCATGATTCCAATAACGTGTTCACTCTTTATCTGCTCAGTCTGTCAAATGGTCCTGTCAGTCTGGTCTTTGTCATGTCTGTTAGTTTTGTTATGTTTTAAGGTCCTGGCTAGTCTTAACTTTTTGCCATGTTTTTCCTCAGTCACTCTTGCCCTGCCATCAGCTTCACTCACGTCACCTGTGTTTTCTCCTCCTCAGTATTTAGTTTCCAGTTATTAACATATTGCACTTTGATACCAAATGAAAATAAAGTTGTCCTCCATGGAGAAGGGGTGGCAGTGGGCAAAAATAATAAAAAAATAAAAAAATCTTAGAAAAGAAAGTCAGTTTAGCCATAGCAGCTTCCTTTCAAGCCCAACAACATACAAAGAATGAGCGGAGACACGACCATCTCCGGCCCTTTTTTTTGTTTTGTTTTTAAGGACTGAACTGTTGTTTAAGGATTGCAGTAACAAACACACTGGGCATTAGCATTAATTCCATACAGCAAAGAATAGTGGACAATATTGAGAGAGATGACCACTAAAAGAAGACCACTGATTGACAAGCATAGTGCTTTGATCAGATCTATTGTGCTGTTTCAAATCATTTGTTGTTATTGTGTATGTGAACTGAAAATGCTGGTTGCAAAGGTCTGTGCTCAAATTCACCCTTCAACTACTTTCTACTTTCTATATGTAATATCAGTCCTGCATTGACTCGTACAGACCAACAGAAACAAGATTCTGGGGTCTGGTTGAATAGACCAAAAATGATCTCCATCTTTTCTGATGCTCTATACTTTGGTCTCGGTGGAAAACTTCACGAGTTAAGAAAAACAGTTGGAAAAATTCTTAAGGACTTGAGAAAAAGACAACTATGCTGCATTGACAATTTAACAGTCGAAGAGACCATCTGCAGTCTGAGGTGCCATTTATACTAATCTGTTTCTATATCGTTTCTATCGCGGATGCACTGTCCATTTACATTAAAATACTGGAATACGACTTCATAGCTGGAAGGATTCAAAGACGCCGGAGCCCACGAAAGCATTCGCATACGATGCTGATTTTAGCAGTTGTAAACGGTGAGAAACAGATCCGCAGTGCTGAGCTCTAGCTACTGCGGACGTACTCCTCCCTGATTCGCTAGGCTGGTATCATTGGTCATGTGACTTGAGTGCTGGGAAACTAAAAACAAACAGGCGTGCTTCACTTCAGTTACACACTTCCTTTCTATTCGTGTCATCGAGAAGAATATGGAAATCATGGACAACCACGATCAGCATGGGAGCCTGCTCCATGTCCTACTGCTGGTAGTACGCTGTGCACAACAATACGTGGCAAGGAGGCGCCAGATTCAACAAGCTGTTATGATGAGAACCCAGCCACTGCAGCAACGCAAGTCGTACGGAGCGCCGCTTTTGGGTTAGACCGGGAAGAAGCAGCGCATGGTGGGACAATTTCGTGGACCAAGTTGTTGTCGCCGAAGAATAAATAATAAAGCATAATAAATAATAAAGCAAGGGCGATCATGTGATGTGATGGCTGATTAGTCATGTGACTAGCGAATCAGCCGATCCCCGTTTCAGAGTAAACAGTTAGGCTTTTATTGAGAGGACAGCAACTTTGTGTGTAAATGTAAATAGTTTTCAAGACGCCGACACGAAGAAATGTTGAAATGAATTAATGTAAACAGAGCCTGAGTTCATCAACGTGCTGCCTTGATGAGTTGCCCACTATATTCCTAAAGTCTGTGCTGAGCAGTTTGTTACCACAACTTGCTCATCTAGTCAACATCTCACTCCAGACTGGAACATTTCCAAAGGCCTTAAAAACCGCTGTCATTAAGCCCCTTCTAAAGAAGAGCAATCTGATGCCACAGTACTGAACAACTACCGGCCCATATCAAACCTGCCATTCTTAGGCAAAGTCCTAGAAAAAGTTGTATACCAACAGCTTAGTGACTTTCTCCTGTCTAACAATGCTTTTGATACTTTCCAATCAGGCTTTAGGCCCCACCACAGCACTGAGACAGCTCTGATCAAGGTGACAAATGACATCCGCCTGAACACAGATGCAAGTAAAGTCACAGTCTTAGTTCTGCTGGACCTGAGTGCTGCCTTTGACACAGTTGACCATGCGACCTTATTACAGAGGTTAGAAGACTGGGTGGGAATCTCTGGTAAAGAAAGTGAAAGTGTTATCAGTCACCTTGAGACTCTCTCTCTAAAACCTAATAATCAAGTTAGAAATCTCGGGGTAATATTGGACTCAGACCTGAACTTTAACAGCCACATTAAATCAGTAACATCAGCAGCTTTTTACCATCTAAAAAACATTGCCAGAATCAAAGGAATAGTGTCTAAACCAGACTTAGAAAGACTGATCCATGCGTTTGTCTCCAGCAGGTTAGACTGCTGTAACGGCCTGCTCACTGGGCTCTAAACGGGCTGTAAGACAGCTGCAGTACATCCAGAACGCTGCTGCTTGAGTCCTGACTAGAACCAGGAAATACCACCATATTAGTCCAGTGCTCAGGTCTCTGCACTGGCTTCCTGTCGCTCAGAGAATAGACTTTAAAACAGCTCTGCTCGTGTACAAGTCTCTTCATGGTCAAGCGCCAAAGTACATCTCTGACATGTTAGAGCCATATGAACCAACTCGGGCTCTGAGATCCTCAGGGAGGGGTCTCCTGCCTCAGGGAGGGGTCTCCTGCTGGGGCCCAGAGTCAGGACTAAACAAGGTGAGGCTGCGTTTCAGTTTTATGCTCCTAACATCTGGAACAGCCTTCCAGAAGATGTGAGACAGGCCTCAACTCTGACAATGTTTAAATCCAGGCTGAAAACAGTTCTATTTAGCTGTGCATATGACACCTGAAAGTATTTTATCTGCACTCTTCACTTTTTAATTAATTAATGATTATTTTAATGGATTTTTAAAAAAAACTTTAAATTTAAATTTCTATTTATTTATTTATTTTTAATGATTTTATTGCCTTCTTGTGATTTTATGTAGCTGTGAAGCACTTTGAATTGCCCTGTGTATGAATTGTGCTCTATAAATAAAATTGCCTTGCCTTAACCACACATACACTGAGCTGGGATGTGGGTTTGTAGCACAGAAACTACAGATGTTCAATAAATCTTCTACAAAAAAATGATTTTGATACTTGTTGGTATAGATTATGGTATGCCAAAGAGATAACTGGACTTCTTTGTTCTGTCCAGTTGCCCTTATTCAAACCCTTATTTCATCTCATGCAATCTTATCACGTTCTTACACAAGGGTTTTAACATATATATTGCGTTTGAGATTATACAGTATTTTATTTTATTATCAAGGTTTACAATTTAAAAAAGGAAATATATTCAGAAAAGCTAAATATATTGTCACAGGTCGCTCTCTCTCACCCACCTGTTCTCATATTTATCCAAATGTGTCACAAGTGTGTAACTGACCAAGGACTCAAAGGCAGTGATCAGTCAAGGTGGATTTATTATTTAGAATTAGTGAAAAGTTGTTGAATCCAAAATTTGGCGTGGCTTGGAAGGTCTGTGTTCGAGTTACCTGTGCTGTGATATAGCTTAGGACGGTGACTATACAGGATTCTGGGAAGGGAAATCTGTTGACATGAATGAAAAAAAAAACTTGACATGGCTTGGAAGCTAAGAATCTATGAAGAGGCCTGACTAACTATATATACAGCGTAAGAAACTGGGTATTTATGGAGAGCGTGGATAAGGAGCTGCTGCAGCCCCTGCTTCATTCAGCCCCTGCTTCCTTCAGCCCTTGCTTCCTTCAGCCCCTGCTTCATTCAGCAGGAGCTGCAGCAGGGGCTGAAGCAGGGGCTGAATGAAGCAGGGGCTGAAGCAGGGGCTGAATGAAGCAGGGGCTGAATGAAGCAGGGGCTGAAGGAAGCAGGGGCTGAAGGAAGCAGGGGCTGAAGGAAGCAGGGGCTGAATGAAGCAGGGGCTGAATGAAGCAGGGGCAGAAGGAAGCAGGGGCTGCAGCAGGGGCTGAAGGAAGCAGACGCTGAAGCAGGGGCTTGTAGCGTTACCGGGTATTTATATACCTATTAAATATAAGGATTTATGAGATGTTCTTACAGTCTCAAATAAACCTTACCTCGAATTCAGGGCACCACCTACCTAGGTTTTTAACTTAATTTAAGTCACAGTCAGGTAGGAAAACTGTTCGAAATCTTACGATCCTGGTGTTAAATTAATATTCAATTAATATTCAGTCTCATATCTCGCTACTTTCGTGAAGTTCTCGTTTGGTTGGACAGACATTACGTAAAGAAAGCATACGACACAATCTGTGATTATAACATATATATATAGATATATGAACTGTTTATTACAATGATATGATCTTAGACATGAACCTTTAAACAAACAGGAGATGCATGGAATATGGGTGATTATATAAAACACTTAGTGAATATAAAATAAAGTATGGGAATGGAGAGATACTGGATTTATTCAAATAGTTTGGGTTGGCTGACTATTTGAAGCTAAATACTGACATTTCGGGTTAATTTATCATTCTGTGAAAGCCTCGAGACATCCATCAAACCCACTTTAAGGTGAAAACGGGTCGGTCTTACTGTGCTGAAGTTCTGTTCAGTCGGTTTGGACCACGGTTGCGGCCACGCGGGTCCGAGGGGATTTCTCTTCCGCTCTCTGGGCCTTCCTGGCTGTGGTGGCTGATTTTAGCGGACTTCTCAGTTGCTTCTTTGATGAAGTGAACTTAAGTTCACAGAAAATTAATAAAAGGTTGCTTGGAGTTGGCTTTCTTGGTAGGAAAAGGTGATGATGGCGTGAAACAGCGGAGGTTAGGACGTGCGACGTAGAAGGACGTGGATGGCGAGGGACGAACAAAAACACGTAAAACGTGCATCTTCAGAGTATTTCAATCTGTTTCTTTGTTCGGGTCTTTCTTTCTCGTCTCCGGGGTCTCACTGGGTTCTGGAGGGTCTCCTCCGGTCGTCCGCTGCATCGTTATTCACACGTCCTTCCGCTCTCTCCTGAGATTATGGGAAAACTCCCAAACTCCGGCGAGCTCTTCTCTTCTGCTTAAACCATCTCCAAATCTCTCTGAGCAGCTGTTCTCTGCTCAAATCTCCTTCTGAAACTCTGGGTTGGAACCCTTCTGGAACAAGAGGCAAGAAGCAAGAGAGCAGACGCCTGAAGCGAGCCAGCAAACGAGAGAACTAGAGAGAGCACTAGAGAGAGACAGAGAGCCAGAGAGAGTGTGTTTTCCGCGGGTTCCGGGTTTTGACTCTCGGAGGCGGGGCTTACACTACTTTTCCAGCCAATGACATGCTTGAACTGTGTGCATGTCTGCCTGGGTGTCTGTGTAAGGTGATCTGTGCTATATGGGGATTTCTGGATTTAGACAAAGAAAACTCTTATTTCTCCATTACTCCCATCTCATAGAACATTTGTCTCGGTGATTCTGAAAACACCACATCTTGTTAAGATATGCAGATTAAAGATATAACATAGACTTGTAATATAAAGACATCAAAATAACACACATGATAAAGACAATTATGACTTTCAAAATTCAGATGAATATCTATGAAATCGTGACATATGAATAGTGAGTCACACAATGTTCATTTTCTGTGTTAACAATGGGGATACCAAACAAATACCAAATAGATACCGAAGGGACATCGTTAGAAGTTAATAGTTGCTTATATTGTCCATTTTACTGAGTCCTCTGGGATTTAAATGTTCAACTAATCAACACTGCAGACCACTAGGGGGCAATGTGGTTCCATCAGGCAGGTTGGGCATTTTCCAACAAGTTTGTTTCTTTGTCAATATTTAAGCCAGAATCGTACAAATTGTCTCTATATGCGTCTTGTGATCAAGCTGGAAACCTGAAAGAAATTGTACACGGTTATCAAACACATTTAATATAGTTTTAAGATTCGACTAAAAGTGAGTCTTGTGAAGTCTTCTCAGTTTGTATGTAGCCATCTGGTCTCTTTCTCTGGGGGAGAGGGTGTTAACATGTCAATTCGATTCATGGTGAAGATAAGATAGTGAGGTCTCCAACATCTCCAACAGAAAGGTTCTTTGTTCATTCGAGTTTTCCAATTTTTATGGCAAGTATCTGTTGCTTATTTTTCACTCCCAAAAAGCTTTTAAGAGGGCAGGAAGTGAACGTAAATTAGGCAGTTTCTGTCTCTTTTTCCTTTGTGGAAAGAAAATGAAGATCTGGTTTATATCCACATACGTAAACATCCCCCACAGGAATGTTGGTTTTGTCAAAGTTTGAAAAACTCTTAATCCACACGGCACTGTGACTGCTACAGGCTGCAGCAGGGGCTGAAGCAGGGGCTGAATGAAGCAGGGGCTGCAGCAGGGGCTGAAGGAAGCAGACGCTGAAGCAGGGGCTGCAGCAGGGGCTGAATGAAGCAGGGGCTGCAGCAGGGGCTGAAGCAGGGGCTGAAGCAGGGGCTGCAGCAGGGGCTGAATGAAGCAGGGGCTGAATGAAGCCCCTGCTTCAGCCCCTGCTTCATTCAGCCCCTGCTGCAGCCCCTGCTGCAGCCCCTGCTTCAGCGTCTGCTTCCTTCAGCCCCTGCTGCAGCCCCTGCTTCATTCAGCCCCTGCTGCAGCCCCTGCTGCAGCCCCTGCTTCATTCAGCCCCTGCTGCAGCCCCTGCTTCATTCAGCCCCTGCTTCATTCAGCCCCTGCTTCATTCAGCCCCTGCTGCAGCCCCTGCTTCATTCAGCCCCTGCTTCATTCAGCCCCTGCTTCATCCCCTGCTTCAGCCCCTGCTTCATTCAGCCCCTGCTTCATTCAGCCCCTGCTTCATTCAGCCCCTGCTGCAGCCCCTGCTTCCTTCAGCCCCTGCTTCATTCAGCCCCTGCTTCAGCCCCTGCTTCCTTCAGCCCCTGCTGCAGCCCCTGCTTCATTCAGCCCCTGCTTCATTCAGCCCCTGCTGCAGCCCCTGCTTCATTCAGCCCCTGCTTCATTCAGCCCCTGCTTCAGCCCCTGCATCACATACCAGGAAGTGGCTCTGCAATGAAGCACACAGACGAGGGAGAATGTCTTGGCAGCGGCTGACACCATGGCTACACGAATCACAATTACAATTGGATGAAAATAATCAACATGTTGTATAGGATAGTCTATGCTAAAGGAGATTTTAAAGGAAGCATTGGAGTTCCTTTCCTTAGCATTTATGGTTGAACTATCAGGAGGACTGAAAACACTGAGGCAGTTACACAGCTGCACCGTGGCAGGGCCTTGGGGTGGTTAAATATCATCCTGGTTTCATTGAGGCAGGGGATGTTGTTGGGCTGTCTGGTTGAGAGACCTGTGCAAAATTGCATGTAGGTTGGGGACAGTCCAGATTGGGGTTGTGGCTCTCACCTTAATTCTTCATCAATCATTATAAGCTGTCATTGTGTATGGTTAAAAAAATATTTATATATATATATAAAATCAATTGTTTTGTTTTATTTGAAAGTTTATATTTATATATATATAAATATAAACGTATATTAATATTAATATATTATATAATATATATATAATATTAATATATTCTTATTATATACAACTTACATGGAGCGCATGTGATGCTTCAGGTTTCAGGGTTTCAGGGGGATGTTGAGGTTCTGCTTCACGTGGGGCGGAGTTGCCACCTCCCAATTTGTTGTGTAAGGAGGGTGGAACTTCTTACGTTTATAAAAGCTACGGGCTGACTTAAGAGTGGAAACAGACTGGACTGTGAACTGTACTGGTGACTAAGAATGGCACAGAAGACAGAAAAGCAGGTGGTAGAAGAGACAGCTGTGTCCTTTCCTCAGGCTGTTAACGTCCAACGGATCAGACACACCAAGGTAATTAAAAGCAAATTCTGGATTTCGCTTAATAAGTGACCAGGCAATACAAGCAACTACACTGACTGTGTTTTTTAATTTGGACATGATCCCCAAAGTTCCAGCTTGGCCAAAAACAAAAAGCAATTGCATTTTGCACAGATTTTTATCAACAATGAGTGGCGCGTGTCCAGCAGAGGAAGGACGTTTCCGACGTTCAACCCCGCGACAGGTGCCAAACTGTGTGATGTGGAAGAAGCGGACAGAGTAAGCACTTCTGCAGGCTTTCTACATTTATGTGTACAGCTACTATAACACTAACCAATAAACTGGATGATCATTTCCCGCAGTTTAGTTCATGACTTCAAAACCACGACAAAATGAATAAATAACTGTAATTATCTGTAAAATTATTTGTAACTTTTGTGCGATGAACGCAATGAAAATCGGCAAAATATGCAGATATATATCTGTATATATATATTGTGTCGTGATAATGATTTATGATTTATCCTTGGAGGAGGATGTTGATAAGGCTGTTGAGTCAGCCAAGGCGGCCAACCAGAAGGGCTCCCTGTGGCGCAGAATGGACCCGTCCAGCCGCGGGAAGCTGCTGCACAAACTTGCCGACCTGATGGAGAGGGACCGACTGCTGCTGGCGGTACGTCATGTCACTGCAGGGCATTAATCCCGTGGCCTGATACTTCATTTTTGTGTCGTTGCCTACAGCTGTGATAATTTAATGTTTTGGGTTTTTTTGCTCTGAATTGGCCTGCTAGTGCTTTGTGAGCACTGGACAGTTCAATAATGATGTGGGTTATGAAATACTGAAATATGAAAGGATTCTAAAAAAACCTGTTGATATGTTTAAAAAATCATGTTTATATATATATATATATATACATACAGTGCATCTGGAAAGTATTCACAGCGCCCCACTTTTTCCACAATATCCACTGTTACAGCCTTATTCCCAAATAATTAAATTCATGTTTTAACTCAAAATTCTACACACAATACCCCATAATGACAAAGTGAAGCAAGTTTGTTTGAAACTTTTGCAAATTTCTTAATAAATAAATAAAAAAACTAAAGAAAACATTCCATTAACTGACAAACGTTGACAAGCGTTAGCCCTTTCTCTGACCTGACGGTGCAGGGAAGCTGCCCACTTCCACCATGAAAAACTCAAATGTTTGAGCACAGAGATTGGAGCTACAAGTAAGGCCATCCCAATCACCACCTCTCTCTCAGGATGATCTTAGAAAGGAATAAAGTCAGGCCCCTCAAAGAGATTGGTTCCAGAACCCTTGCTATAATTAGCCAGGTTTTGTCACTTACCGCACAAGCTTTGGCTCCCTCGTCGCCAGCGTTCCATGTCCCAATAGCCTATCACGGTCTATGGATTGCTGTTATGTTTTTCCGTTGTGTTACTTTGGATTTGAGATTTCAGGGTTTCTGTGTAAGCTTGGTTTAGTTCATGTTTAATCTTTGTTTCATTTATTATATTCTTGTTTTATTAACTTTTTTTTTGTTCCTTTGCTCTCTGCCCACCCCATACACCTGGATTCAGTCAGCTAATTACCACCACCTGCCCAGTGTTCATCATTTCACGTGTTACTGATCTCAGCTTTGTTATTTATTTGGTTAACGTGATATCTGCTCCCTCACACAGTCCTTTGAAAGTGGTGCTGGCACCAAATGAAACAAGAAAATAAAATTCAGTGTCCATCAACACAAATATAATAATTTCTCCTCAAGACCAGGTTGGATAACTATAGATTTTAGATAAGCGTAGGAGAGTCAAAAAGTACAATATTTTTTTTCTCAAATGTTGTGAAGCTTAAATATAGTAACTGGTGGAAATACTCAGGTGAAAAATAAAAATATTGCAACTGTGCGTAGGTTGTTGCAGTAAAACAGTGAATGTAAGGTTGCTCTACTTCCCTTTGAATTCAGTGTCAGGTCTGAATAAACACTAGATTATGAGACATTTCCTTCAAGAGCCCATATTATGTTTATTTAGATCATCACAAATTTATTTTGGTGGTTTATTAGAGGATGTTCACATGTTTCAATGTTAAAAACGAACATTATTCATTTAGTTTTGTATATTGCTCAAGCTTCCCTCTTGACCTTCTGTCAGAAATACTCTATTAGCGCCTGTGTCTTTTCACTACATGTGCAGTGCCCAGGGCAGCAGATGAAAATGAGCTTTTACTCATATTTGGTCAAATAAACTTATTTTGCATAATAAGTAAGTTCAATACATTTAAATCACTTAGTGATTGGGTCAACTGATTGATTAAGAATGGTGGAGTTCAAGGCAGATGAACATTAATTATTCATTGATCATTCCTAATTTTGACGATTATTATGAAGGTGAAAGAAGGCAGTCCTAGAAACCTGTTTTATATGTGAGTCAAATGACAGATCCTGGCAAAAAATAACACCAAGGTTCGTCACTGTAGTACTAGATGCCAACGATGTGCCATCCAGAGTAACTATGTAGCTGGACAGCTCACCGGCGTAGCCAGAAAAAAGACATTGGGTGTGCACCAGCGAATACTGGGTGTGCCAAATTTATTTTCAACAGTGTTACACCTCCACAAACATTCAAAAGAATGCATCTTTCAAATACAACATTATTAACACAATATATATCCACACGTTGTGTGCGTTCTCATCAGTAATAGTCAACAGTAGTTAACAGCAGGTCTGAACATTCACACATGTGACATGCTCTCTAATGAATCAATAACAAAGTAATACAAAAAGCACACTTTGTGTTCTCAATAAAACAGCAAAAACAAAACACACACAGAGACATTGCGTGCCCAATGAGATGAACATAGTGAAATATACACTCTCACAGAGCCATAACGTGTCCACATTACGCATGATCAACAAAGCTGTTTAACCAGCTGAACACAGCTATTGGGCTCAGCAGCAGAGGAAAGGACACAACGATGTTGCTGCTTATCTGTGCAGCTCTCAATTTAAAGGGCAAGACATTTCAAACAGGGAGCCAAAGGTATTTCTCCTGCAGATGACACAGCAGCTGGCACTTTTGTGTATTTTTATGCTCTGATTTGTGCACCCATTTACTCAACATATGAACATTCTTCTGGAGGAAGTATACTCTCATTTTATCAATGTTTATATCAAAGCAGACATGAACCCCTTGATTTCACACCTAAATACGTGGAATGCCTTTGCTATGAAGTGTAGCTTGGTCATCTTCAAGCTGAATAGACTGCCAAAATATGTAGTTTCAGGTTCATGGATTCATTCATTTTCACCACAAACCTGTCATAGACGGTCATAAAAAAAAAAACCTGTATAAGAATTCCATAAACATCAACCCTGACATTTCATTCCTTGACAGAAGTATACAAGAATATACAAGTTTAAAATGCTTATGAAAGGAGAAGTGGTACTGGTTGTTGTGCATGCTTGGGAGCAGGGAGGAGACACATCCTTTTTGTAATAAGCCTGGGGGCCTCCAGTTAAAAAGGCAGGGACCCTATGGCTGTTAAAGCCCTCTCGCTTTCGAGCATGTTATAGAGTTCTAATAATTATAATCTTATAATAGTTAATGATTTGTTTGAATTGCAAAAAATTTAAATGTATTGAATGCTGATGCATATTTTCCTAATTCTCTAGACCCTGGAGACCCTGGACACTGGGAAGCCTTTCCTCCAATCCTTCTATATTGACCTAGAAGGTAGCATCAAAACTCTTCGTTACTATGCAGGCTGGGCCGACAAGATTCACGGCAAAACTCTACCTGTAGGTGAGTATGTGTAATCTTACTCTAACAGTGAATACTCTTGATGGATTTGAAGTGGTTTCTATTCCAATAAATTTGTTTAGACTTTTAGCTGTACCCTCAAAATCCCATTTCTCTGAGAATACATCAGTATCCGCATGCATGGAATCCCTCTTTACTGTCAGAAATGCACCATGCTCTATTCTGTTGTATCTTATATTGCAGACCTCTTTGTTAGACTACTGTCAGAAGCAAACAACTACTGTGATTGAACAGATCTGCACTCATCAGATCAGAGCATTGTAATGGGCATTGAAAGATTTCATGTGTCAGGAAACGGAGGTTTTTACAAAGAACTTTGAAATTTGGGGTGGTCATTAAAGGGGAATTTTTTTTTTTTTTTAACCTGGACCTTATTTCTGGCATAAATACGTTCATCTACTCACCGATAACAGTTTGGTGAAAGTCGGTGTCCTTCGGAAGATATTTCCACATATATCCTTATAACGGGGGAGAGAACAGGGCATAGACAATACAGCCTCTAAATAAGGCATTATCTGTCTTTATTTCACCAATACTTTAAGAGGAATGAATGAATGAACACGTACTATTGTACTGTTAGTTCAGAGCTGCCATGTTGTTGTTATTGGGGGCTATCGGGGGGCTTTCTACACACGGATGGGATGACGTCATCGACACGTGCCGCAGCAGCTAATAGTGCAAAAGTACGTGTTCATTCATTCATTCCTCTTAAAGTATCGGTCAAATAAAGACAGATAATGTCTTATTTAGAGGCTGTACTGTCTCTGCCCTGTTCTCTCCCGTTATATGGATATACGCTGATCTCCAGTGATCTAAATATCTTCCGAAGGATGCCGACTTTCACCAAACAGTTATCAGTGAGTAGATGAACATATTTTATGCCAAAACTAAGGTCCAGGTTTCTGCAACAAAGAATGATTGAAAATCTTTTGATCAAATATAGAGACTTTTGGAAACAAATGTGTTCAAGCTATTATCAATAGGATGTCAGTACTGAGTAACCCTGACAGAAAAATGTCACAGTTTGCTATCAAGATAATTAGGAAGAAATGGAAGGCAGCATGGTTTGCTAATATTTTACAACCTAGTGATCAATTGGCTGGGCCAGGCCCGCCGCTCCGCATACGCAGAGTACGCAGAGCGCGTAGGGCCCCAAGTACCTGGCGGGGGCCCCCAAAATTAAGGTTGTAAAAAAAATGTCATGATAGTTATTATATTATTACATGAAAGAAATTATATAAATTAGTTATGAACAGGCCCAGCGTTTTTCTTAATTCTGTGCCCTATTACTCGATTCGGGCAAATTAGATGTGTTTACCTTATCTATAACCCCCCACCACCCCCACCCCCTTCCTGAAATGGTACAGTCTTCAAAGTTACCGCATCGGAGGTGGTGGAGCCAGAGTGGTGTAAAAAACTCTGTATTACTCTATAGCTCTGGGTGGAGCATCCTCCTACCTGACGTTTTCTGAATTATGCCCGTTAACAGTGAAGAAGATTTAGAATGTCAAGTAAAAGGCCACATGATTCTGGCGCTGACAAAAGAAAGAAAAGAAAAGGGAGAGATGACGCTTGTGCATCCCTTGCTGGTAAGTTCGTGTTTTTGGTGTAATTGTTTTGCTAACCCAACGTTCAGTGATATTGCTGCCAGCTAACCTCAGCTAACGTCAGCAACCTAGGCTTGGTTAGCGATTGGATTTGACGAAAAGTTTGGAGTTATGAACAAAATCTACGAATGCTGGCGACCGTGTGTAGAGTTTGTGTAAAGTACAGCACTGTCACACGTTGAGTGGCGTAGCAGGCCGCCAACATGTGTGACGGGAATGATTGACATCTACCCATCATTCCCCTAAAAAGCGAGAAAAGTTAACAAGACAAACGCCGTAATGGCATCATAAAGAAGTTATATTAGTGGTGAGGAAAAATGGAGGAAGAAAAACGACCTGAGGACAAAGGTAAGGCCTGTGTTGGGTGATGTGGGCTGGATAGCTGGAGGTGGGACGTTTTTTGTGTTTATTTGTCCTGCTAGCTAGTCTCGGATAAATGTTGTGTAGCTGGCTGGGATTTGTTCGTTATAAACTCGGCTTCAGTGTTTGCCTCATGAAAGTTTGCTTATATAAAATGAGTATGACAGTCAGTCCTGCCACGGGAATGACTGACTGACTCCAGTTTATTCAGATTCTAGCAGGGAGGGAGGCATGTTGTTGTCCTGCTCTGTCATTGTTCAGTGGAAGTTGTCTCTCAGCTATTTGACACGGTTTTGGCATTACTTAGGATTCATTTACTAAGTTTGGTGTGTTATTTATAGGCCTCTAATTAGAAGTGTTCTACTGTTAGTTTTTTAAGTGAAATACAAATATTAGGCATCCTGTTGATTATTTTAGAATATTGTGGCAGTGGATCATTATTCTTAGTTTTATTACTTTAACTAGTACAATGTGTAGATAAATGCAGAAACTTCTTAAAAGTGACAACTTCCAAAACTCTTTTGTTCCTCTGGCCATCAGGATGTACAACAGCTTTAAGTGATGGCGCTTCTGTATTTCACTGGTCACTTTATATTTCACTTTGGTCTTATTTCACTGGTCACTTTAGATTTTTAAACTGTTTTTTTTAAATAGTTTTTTAAATTCTTAGATTGTTTTTAAAGTGTTTATAATTGTATAAACATTTTTTATTGCTTTATGTCTGCTACTGGATGCTTGAATTTCCTTCGGGATCAATAAAGTATCTATCTACTTTGTAATTGGGTACAATCTTTAAAGGGACGCTGTACATTACAGTTTAATATTTTTTAAAAACTCAAAATATTTGATTTATTGTTTTCTTTGTATTATATATTCTTATTAGTTTAACTTGCCTGAGTGGTTCAACTTAAGATGTTTAATTTAAACTCTAGCCTGTTTTGCTCATGAAGTGTAATAGATCTTAGTGTTCCATCTAAATGGTTAGGAATCTCTTCATTGTAGTTTGACAAACTAGGGGCCCCCAAACAGCATCTTGCTTAGGGCCCCCATAAAAGCTAGAAACGGCCCTGGGCTGGGCTATTGGTATACTTATAGAATGGGTTTATAGAAGTACCATGACAGTATACTTTCTCCATATTGAAGTTTCACTCAGCTGCACTTAAATGGGGTGGAGTAGGATGAGACAAAAATAAAGATAGCAACTCTTCATTCTGATATAGTGGTCCTGCTGCTTTAGTCATTTTTCTGGTATTGGGTTTAACTGGATGGGAGCTGCCTTTCTGTGCAGAGTTTGCATGTTCTCCCCATGTATGTGTAGGTTTTCTCCAGGTAAGGTTCAATCAATGTCATTTATAAATTTTGATATGAAATTGATTCTCAAAACTCCAGTCTATATACTTTCAATATTCAGGACTAGAAACAGATTTCCAGTGGCTGATTGCAGTTATCAAGGGGAGGTCTTCAGATGCAGGACAGTTACAATCCCAAAATCTGAAGATGAGTTCCAGAAATACATGTACGGTGGAAACAAAGACAGGAAGCAAAAATAACACGTGTAGACAAGGACAAACTATTCATTCATCCATCATTATCCACTTATCTGAGGTCAAGTTGTGGATACAACAGGTCCAGGATACCCATGAAACATCCCCAGGCCAGAAGGAATATGTAATTCTTTCAGCATGTTCTGAGTCTGCCCCATGGACTTGTTACAGTTGAATATGCCCAGAATACTTCCAAAGTAAGGTGACGAGGAGGTATCCTAATCAAATGCTCAAACCACCTCAGATGACACCATTTGAGCATTACCCAAATCTCGTAACCATAGGCTAAGCATGAAATGAAGATTGAATGGTAAATTAAATACTCCTATTTTTAGTGAAAGGGATAGTTCGCCTCTTTTGACATGAAGCTGTATGACATCCCATATTAGCAATATCATTTATGAACATCTTCTTACCCCCTGCTGCGTCCTGTGAGCAGAGTTCCAGGGTCGTTTTGGCGTTGATGAAGGTAGTCCGGCTAGTTTGCTAGGGTCCCGAAAATAAAGCGTTTTGCTTCTCAAAACAATATGCGTTCAAAAGAGTAATACATTTGCATCACAAAATCCTCCCTCCAGAAAAAGTCAGACCTCACAATCGCTTGGCGCTATTTCTCTCTACCTTCGTATCACTGCGGGCTGTGTAAACTGTGCAGACCGAAGAGCAGACCGAGCAGCAAACACCGTAACAGGTGCGGCTGTCGCTAGGTGGCTGTGCGCATTGATATGAAGGGAGGCACAAATAGCGCCAACTGTAAACTAACAGAAACTAAACAGAAAAATACACAGATATTGACAGAATAGTGTTGTTTTAATAGTTAAAATTAGGTAAAGCTTCCGACTACTTTTTCCACCGAGGAGAAATTGAGTCTTACTGACTGAAGAAGTTTCACTGTCAGCTGAATGATGCTGCAAGAGACTCCGTGTGGACACAAAATGTAGTCCTTAGTGTTCAAATAATGGGATAATTCAAGGATTGGTGTTTGCTAAGAGTGAGACCATACTTGAAATGTGTTGGTTATTGCCGTAATCTCTAATTTAGATATGAGGTTGTAGAAGTTGCCTTTAGGCGAAAAGACGATCCGAAAACTTCTCACATTAAGACTCTGTGAGTCGCGTTTATTCACAGAATAACAAACATGGCGCCGCGCATGAGCAGAAAAGCACCTCTCGTGAAACGTCACCGGATCTCTTAAAGAGACCGCAACTATTAAGTGAATCATACGTTCAAGACCATGAACCGCACAACATTAAAGATGATGAACCAACCACATAACAGCACACATATAAGAAAGTGAATTATGCCGTCAGTGTTGAGAGCACTACACATGCCCCCCAAGAATTCACTCTAACAGAAAACCTGAGAAAAAAAAAAAAATATCAACGGCGTGGGGGGCGAATCAAACGTCCAATGCGGCTCCGCCGAATTTGAGAGTGCGGAACCGCCCCCTCAGTGGCAGTCTGCGGGGCTCCCCTGCGGCATGGTCGAGGGGCAGGAGGAACAGGAAGAGGGGGCCTAGTCAGAGGCCGTCCCCGTTTTGGGGGCTGCGCCAACTCAACTGGCCTGGCCAGATCAAGGTGAGCTGGTTTAAGGCGGTCCACAGAAATACACTCCGATTTGCCCCCAATGTCCACCACAAAGTGCTTGTCCCCAGTTTCCACAACACGGAAAGGGCCCTCGTAAGGCGGACGGAGAGGTCCGCGGTGCCCATCCACACGAATGAAAACATACCCAGCAGACTGTAGGCCACTGGGGACGTGAGAGTTTGGTAGACCATGGCAGGAGGTAGGAAGTGGAGCAAACAGCTTGGCATTGTCTAACAGGCTGGAGCGCTGGAGTGTGGCTGACCAAGGGGTCGTGGTGCTGGGGACGAAATCCCCGGGGACCCGCAGTGGCTGACCGTAGACCAGCTCTGCGGAGGAGGCCTGGAGGTCGCCCTTCGGTGCTGTCCTGATGCCCAGCATGACCCATGGGAGCTTGTCAGCCCAGGAACTGTCCTTCAGGCTGGCCCGCAGGGAGGCTTTCATGGACCTGTGAAATCGTTCACAGAGGCCATTGCTCTGGGGGTGGTAGGCCGTGGTGCGGTGGAGTTTAACTCCCAAGCTCCCTGCGACAGCGTTCCAAAGCTCGGAGGTAAACTGAGCGCCACGGTCTGAGGAGATGTCTGAAGGGGCGCCAAAACGGGACACCCAGGTGCCAATAAATGCCCGTGCTACGTCCGCTGATGTTATGGATGACAGTGGAACAGCCTCTGCCTACCGTGTGGTCCTGTCGACCATAGTGAGCACATGAGTATAACCCTGCGAGGGTGGAAGTGGGCCAACTAGGTCGATGTTGACGTGGTCGAAATGTCGTTCAGGGACTTGAAACTGTTCCAGTGGCGCTTTGGTGTGGCGGTGTACTTTGGCACATTGGCACTCCACACAGGTGTTCGCCCAGTCCCTCACGTCCTTTTTAAATCGATGCCACACAAATTTTGCTGCCACCAGCCGTTGTGAGGCCTTGGTTCCGGGGTGTGAGAGGCTATGGATGGCGGCGAAAACAGGCCGCCTCCACTTCGCAGGCACAACAGGCCTAGGGGAGCCCATAGAGATGTCGCAAAGCAGAGTGGTGCCAGCGTCGTCGAATGCCACATCCTGAAGCTGCAGCCCAGTAGCGGATGAACGGCAAGCCTGCACGTCCAGGTCTATGGCCTGCTCCGTTGCCATGCTGCCGTAGTCCAAGCCGAGGTGGACCGCCCCCGCAACAGCACGGGAGAGGCAGTCTGCAACCTGGTTGTGCTTCCCAGAAAGGTGTGCAATGTCCGTCGTGAACTCTGAGATGTAAGTCAGCTGCTGCTGTTGCCTGCCGGACCATGGCTGAGTGACTTTGGACATGGCGAAGGTCAGAGGCTTGTGGTCCACAAAAACGGTGAACTGGCGTCCTTCCAGCAGTGAACGAAAGTGTCGGATGGCGAGGTACACTCCAAGTAGCTCCCGGTCGAAGGTGCTATACTTCCGTTCACTGGGACGTAACTGCCTGCTGAAAAAGGCGTGAGGCTGCCAAGCATTACCCACCCACTGCTCGTAAACCGCACCGACCGCGTAGTCCGAGGCGTCCGTGGTAAGTGCGATTGGGACAGAGGAGGCGGGATGGGCCAACATGGCAGCCTTAGCCAGGGCTGTCTTAGCGTCCACAAAAGCCTTGTCTTATTCCGGGCTCCAGTCCACAGTGTGCTTAGGCTTGGCACCTTTTAGAGCCTCATACAGGGGCCGCATGGTTTGGGCAGCCCTGGGGAGAAAACGGTGGTAAAAGTTAACCATGCCAAGGAACTCCTGTAAGGCTCTGACAGTGACTGGGCGTCGAAAAATGGTGATGGCCTCCACTTTTGACGGAAGAGGAACAACCCCGTCCTTCGTGACTCTGTGCCCCAGAAAGTCTATGGTGGACCGACCGAACTCGCACTTGGCTGGATTGATGATGAGCCCGTGCTCGGTAAGTCACTTGAACAGAGCGCGAAGGTGCGAAAGGTGCTCTGGAGGTGATGAACTGGCCACGAGGATGTCGTCAAGGTACACAAACAGAAAAGGCAGATCCCGTAACACAGTCCATGAGCCGCTGGAATGTTTGAGCAGCATTTTTGAGCCCAAATGGTGTGCGCAGGAACTCAAACAAACCAAACGGTGTGATTACAGCTGTTTTTGGGATGTCGCGACGGTGTACGGGCACTTGATGGTATCCTCTGATCAGGTCCACCTTCGAAAAAATGACCTTACCAGCCAGGTGCGCTGAAAAATCCTGGATGTGCGGCACTGGGTAGCGGTCAGGCGTTGTTGCGTCGTTGAGCCGTCGGTAGTCCCCGCAAGGATGCCAGCCCCCCCCTGATTTGGGGACGAGGTGTAGGGGAGAGGCCCAAGGACTGTTGGAGCGTCGAACAATCCCCAGGCGCTCCATGGACTCGAACTCTGTCTTGGCTACGGCAAGCTTGTTCGGCTCGAGGCGTCGAGCGCGGGTGTACACAGGCGGGCCAGTGGTATCGATGTGGTGCTCTACACCGTGCTTGGCTGTAGAAGAGGAAAAGGTGGGCTGGGTGAGTGCTGGAAACTCGGCGAGCAGCCGTTGGAAACTGTCCGTGACAGAGAGCAGGCTGGAGAGGTGTACTGCGCCAGAGTCGCTGAGCGCGCAGGCATAAGAACAGAAAGTGACGGCGTCGATCAAGCGCTGATTTTTAACGTCCACTAACAGTCCAAATGCACACAAAAAATCTGATCCTAAGAGGGGAACAGCGACTTTGGCAGTCACAAAGTCCCAGCCGAAGCATTGGCCGCCAAAACACAGTTCAACATGCCTTGTGCCGTACGTATGGATAGGGCTTCCATTGGCGGCTTCCATGGGGGGGCCGTGGGTGTCAGCCACCACGTCCACCTGTGAAGTAGGAAGTAAACTCCGCTGTGCCCCTGTGTCGCAGAGGAATCGCCGGCCGGAGATGGAGTCGTGGATGAAGAGCAGCCCGCCGGCATGGCCGACGCTCACGGCCACTAGTGAGCGCCGGCCTTGGCGTTTCCCGCTCCACTGAAGCTGCATGGAGAGCGGCATCGTTTGGCCTTGGGGCCAAACCTGGCATGGTAGTAGCACACACCTGAAGACTGCTGCCGACGCGGGGCTGCTGCTGCGATGAGCATGTGATCATCGGATATCTCTGATACAGCAACAGCACCAGCAGGGAGAAGGGCAGCTGCGCAGGGCTGTTGACTAGCCAGGAAACACTTGTCAGCCTCAGCAGCCAGTTCTCTACAATCAGCGCTAGCAGTGTTGGCCAAAGCAGCTCTCACATGAGCAGGCAGTTGGCGCAGGAAAAGGTGGAGAAAAAGGAAATCTGGCTTGTTGTCACCGAGCAGATCGAGCATTCGGTCCATTAGCTCTGAGGGCTTGCTGTCACCGAGCCCTTGAAGAGAGAAAAGCCTGCTAGCCCTCTCTGTGTCAGACAGTTCGAATGTTTTCAGTAAGTATTCCTTCAGAGTTTCCTACTTTCCCATCAGAGGAGGACGTTTAAGAAGGCTCACCACTCTCGATGCCGTAGAACTTCCGAGGGCAGATACCACATAGTAGTATTTTGTTTCGTCGGCCGTTATCTGACGCAAGGCTCAGTCTGAGCGAACCAGGCAGAAGCAGACGATTCCCAGAATTCGGGGAGCTTGAGAGACACAGCGTTTGCGGTCATGGCGATCTGGATACGTCCAGTAAACAAACGTCAGGGTCACCAGTGTGGAAGTTGCCTTTAGGCGAAAAGACGAACCGAAAACTTCTCACATTAAGACTCTGTGAGTCGCGTTTATTCACAGAATAACAAACATGGCGCCGCGCATGAGCAGAAAAGCACCTCTCGTGAAACGTCACCGGATCTCTTAAAGAGACCGCAACTATTAAGTGAATCATACATTCAAGACCATGAACCGCACAACATTAAAGATGATGAACCAACCACATAACAGCACACATATAAGAAAGTGAATTATGCCGTCAGTGTTGAGAGCACTACAAGGTATTATTATATAGTATTGCTCTAAAGCAAAGGGTACTGCAGAACAATTTAAGCAACTCTATTAGGCTAAAAAGCTGCCAGTCAGTGTTACATGAATGATCCAAAACTTGGGACTAAACTTAAGTTGAACAATCACAAATACAGATCACAGTAGCTGAAATGGTTGAACTTAATTCAATGAATTTTTATTTATATTGCAAAATGATATTGAATAATGACGCACAGGGAATTTGGTGCAGCTATGTTTGGGGATCTTCCTGTGAGAGCAACAATAGGATATTTGTGAAGGTGACAGTTTGAAACCCTGTGCATTGTATTCGGCTCTAATAGATTTTTTCATTAAAGGGATACAAGGTAGTATAGCGGCAGTATAGCGATCTCTACTGGTCAACCTGAAATTCTACACTGTCGTAAAAATGCCCCCCCCCACCCCCAAAGCGCAATGAATGTATGAGACCTCTGACCTATTTGTGCAACCTGGCAGATAAACGACAGCGACCATGTCTTCTGTACATTGTCCGTTTTTCCTATGATAATTTGGTTGTTTTGCATGTTTGTATTATACACATCCACTAACTAAACATCGTGGCGAATGCTGCCGTTGTGTTATTTAGTCAGTGCAGTTAGGTCATCTGATTCACAAGTGTAGACTGCCCATGTAAGATACTATAATCGGAGATTTTCTAAAGAGAGAACTCAAGATAATATGCTATAATACTGTTGCTGGAGGAAGTGGCCGGGGACAGGGACGTCTGGGTTTCTCTGCTCAGGCTGCTGTCCCCGCGACCCGATCCCCGGACCAGCGGAAGATGATGGATGGATGGATGGATGGATGGACTGTTGCTGATCTTGAATGGGATTCTTCCCTCATCATGGTGTATTCGTGGAGTGATTCCTTTGTATTAGCAGACACTTACAAAAGTTACATCTTAGGCAGATGAGCGCAGGCACTACCAACATACACGCCGCAATAAACGCAGACTAGCTCTACACTATTCCGATTACAATCATAATCCGAACAAATGAATCCATTTTCATGTGTAGATAACAATTTTTGTTCGGATCAAAACGCTATTCTTATTCTAATCAGGTCAGTCCGTGTATTTCTGAAGCTAGGCTACGTCTCGAACTCAGGAGGAATTAGAGCACCGTCATCACCTGTCTCTTTACGATCTAAAACGCAGATCACTATGGTAGATGAACAAGATCACGCTTGGAGAAATTTCACAAAGATGGGAAGTGCCAACATCGAACGTTTCATATTCAGTCTGTGAAAGGCAGAATATGAATATGGTGTTGGCTCTTCAACGCAAGCGAACACATAGCCTACAACTACAGCTAGCATACAGTACCTAGCTAAGTGCCGTAAACACAAACGACTCTTCTCGCGCATCGCGAGACTTCAGAAGCGGGTCGCTCCTGGCAAAGTTACATTTGGGATTCTCAGCATACAGACCCCTGTTGGGAGCGAGGCAGGCTTCATTTGCTTACTATTGACTTGTTTAACCTTTGGTAAACTCCTGAAGGCTATAATTTTAGGTGAAAATGCTACCTAGTGCCCCTTTAAGCACTCCTTCATCTGATTAAATGAATAAGACTCCTCTGTAGGATATGTCTGGATGTCACCAGGTGTGCTGAGCTTTTTGGCTTTTTTTTAAAGAAAGATTTATCTTGCCTTTATCCTTAAATGTACTTCCTTTCACCTAGCTGTTCGCAGGCCTCTAAGTTCAGCTTAATGTTTTGAACTTCTCATTCCTTTTCCATGGTTCAGGATATTCAATTCAGTTTCAATCCAGTCTCAAGGTTAAAGATGGCAGCTGAAGTCAAACTGTGTTCCACCTTGGCTTGTTCCTGGGGCTCTGCCACATTCAGAGATGAATAACTCTGTTGTCATGGGCTGTGTGCTGTACTCTATCCTGTGAAGGGATCAATAGTTTTCATTTAGGGAAACATTTGACCTCAGTCAGTGATTGTACTTCTTAAGGATGTACAGGTCATTTTTTGGAAATTGAAAAGGTAGTTTATCACAATATGTCTGAAGTTCTAGACATTTCAATCACTAATTTCCAGTAGATTTCCAGTTTTTACATTTGTGGAACTACAGTTTATGTGTAATATGCAGTGTATGTTTGGGAAGTGGACATGTTATTCAAATTCCCAATATCTCAATTCTTATGTGAATGTAATTTTTGCCAGGTTTAAAAAAATGATTGCCATATTATCATATTCTTTAGATTATGTTAATTATGAAATCGTTTTAACTTACAGCCAAGCGAGATTTTTCCAATATGTTAACGTGATGATTTTGGGACTTTCTTGTCATTTGCTTTTGCTTCACAGATATTGAAAAAAGAAGAAAAAACAATACTGAATAACAACTTGATTAAAAACAGTGTATTTTATACAGTATTAATACTTTGACCCCTAACTAAAACAAAATTCTGTGATTTAAAAAATGAAAATGAAAAATCAGGTAAAAGTTTTTTGTGTGTGCGTATTTGTTTCTCTCTCTCTGTACAGATGGAAACTTCATGTGTTTGACCAAACATGAGCCTGTTGGCGTATGTGGAGCCATCATTCCAGTGAGTCTACAGGGAGATTTGTTTGTGCTTCTGAGCAATAACTTATATTTGGCTAACTTGCAACTGTTCATATCTGTATTTTGGAAAGAGAATTTCCCCAATAGTTAAAAACTTAATACATTTTGACCAAAGGAATTTGACCCAGTGAAAGCAAAGTTCCAACACCGACATTTGGCAACCGACATTTCTGACATTGATCAGGCAAAGTCACGTGCCAGAAAAAAGGAATAAAGCATCATGTGTACTGTGTCTGCAGATGTTGTCTTGGTGATTTAAACCACATGCTGAGGATTTTAGACCACCTCTTCCTCAGTGTAATATGACTAAGGCAGTCACTAAACATGTTTTATTTTGTGTGTACTAGTGGAACTTTCCTCTTCTGATGTTCATGTGGAAGATAGCACCAGCCCTGAGTTGTGGGAACACCGTCATCATTAAGCCAGCAGAGCAGACCCCCCTCACAGCCCTCCATGTTGGATCACTCATTAAAGAGGTCTGATGTCAGTGTGGCGCAAAATGTAAATCAGGGCTGAACCCAGCTAACATCTGACAGGTTTAGACTCGCTAGCATTTTCTTTCTCAAGCAACTTTTTTAAAAGAAGCAGGAGATGGTGTTTAAAAAAAAAAAAGAGCTTTAATGAGGAGCAGTAGATCACAAAACTCTTCAGGAGAGAAATAAACACAGGCTATGGAAGTTATCTATCTATCTATATATATATATATATATATATATATATATATATATATATATATACACTTCTCCCAAAGTGACAGAGGTATATCTATGAAAAATGATCAAAATAATAATCACTCCACTAAAAGGAGGAGAAAACATAGAGGACTATCAAAAGTTTAATCTTAACAAAAAAATCAGTCCTGCTACGGAGGAAAACTAAAACCTCTCCTGAAGATCGGAGGCACTATGCTATGGAATATTATAAAACAAAAAATCACTCCACTGGGAGGAAAAACAAGAAAGCTATAAAACTTAAACTTAAACTTTAGCAAGGCTAAAGTTAAGAAGAACAAAAAAACTCTCTTAAAGAGGAATCTACCAAACGGTGACTTGGATCAAGGCTTGAGCTGTGGCTTGGAAAGGCAAGAGTGAAGCACGTTAGACCAAACAATACGACACACTGGCACAAGGAGTAGGCAGACTCTTCTACACACAGGGCTAACAGAGAACAGGCAGTGGCGGCTCCTGACATTTTTTTTAGGTGGTGCAATTTCCAGTCTGTGAAAGCTGCATCAGTGTGCTGTGCGAAGCTGAACCGATTGCACTGATGCAAACCTGTTATGTTCCCACGCAGGAAATAAAATGTCCAATCGTCCAGAAACTCCTTGTCTTCCTTAAATAAACACAACGCAAAGTCGAGGGGTTATTTGGTCTGCCAAATAACCAAAGTGACTGCAATTTCCCCCGTTATGTCCATAAGTACCATAAAAGTCCATAGGACTGAGGTATATTTGTCTAGGTAGCATAATTTATTGTAATAATTTTTAATAAATTTTTGTTATTTTTTGTATAATTTGCCAATCAGTTAATATTACACCTTAACCATTATTTATTTATTTTCCTCATATTGTTCCAGGATTCTATGAAATAAGTAAACACATAAGCTCTTAATGATAAGATTCATTCAATTTTCATTCTAAAGAATGTAATTAAAATGACGGCATATAAATCCAAGTCAAGTGTTTATTGAAGTTTTGGAAAATATGACTTAGAAAAGCATAACCAATAGTCAAACATGGTTAAGTGCAGCTTACTTATGTGAGATTTCACTCTTTTTAAATATAATACTGCACCGTTAACAATGAATGTGTCATTATACATTCTGCTATTATTCTCAACATTATATAAAAGATTTAAATCATTACAAGTCAATGACTGAGCACAAAAGGTTAAGTTATTTAGCTACATCAAATACTACCTGGAAAAATAGCAGGGTTGGTGGAGCCCTGGGTTTCATCTTTGCCTCGCAAGGCGAGCTCGAAAATCCCGCAAAATTCTTCCAAACTTCCTTCTCCGCATTAGTACGACGACTAAAGGGCACTTCTTTCAGAAACACTACCGTATTGTTGCACTCGACACTCGCCATCTTCTTCGTAGAATGTTTTTTTTTTCTTTTTTTTCTTTTTCTTTATTGAAAACCACAATGTTACAACAACAATGTTCATGGTCCCGCGCAACAGACATATGACGAAAGCACGTCGTTTGTGCGAGCACATAAACCCTCATAGAAAATGTATTGGGAGCAGGATTTTTGAAAAAAACTGACGTACCATTCACGTCAATGGGAGCTTCCTGGTGCAAATTCGACCCTGACAGAAATCGCCCCAAATGGGCGTGGCAACACCAGGCGCGACCTTAATCTGATTGGACAATGACATATACAACCAGTTTGCCTACAGTAGATCAGTCCCGCCTTAGCAACTAGATTAAAAAAAACAAACAAAAAAACCTCCGTGTTTGGTAGTGCGTCGCACAAATCGCCCCTATGGAGGAACCGCCACTGGGAACAGGTGGAATCATTCATACCACAATCAGACTGGAACACGAGAGGAAGGGCAAGTGAGCTGAAACGAGAGGAGAGTTAACCTTTCAAAATAAAACAGGAAGTGACTAGACATGACATAGAGACGAGACAAAAACCCACTTGACCTCACTAAATGTGTGACACTAAATTTCACACAGTGGTTTGAAATGTGACACGAAAGCAATAACTCTTCTTACGTTATAGGGGAAAAGTCTTAAGAACAAACCATCTATTCCCGTCTTTCAAGCCCCTGGCAGAATTTAATTTACAACCCCTTTTTCTAGAAAAGTTGGTATATTTTCTAAATTCCAAAGCAAACTTCCATCTGTAACTTGTTACTTCATTTGAACCAAACAACTTAATTGTACTGAGAAACAGAAACATAATATATAGAATTTGATGCAACAACACACTCAGAAAGAGTTGAGAGAGAGGCAAAGTGTTGTGGAGAAAAAGGCCCAATCCCAATTCACCCCTTGGCCCTACCCCTTACCCCTTCCCCTCCGTTTTGCGCGTTCACGTGTAGGGGTAGTGTTGTCCCAATGCTCTTCCAAAGCCCTTCCCCTTAGCCCTACCCCTCCGTTGTAGCCCTTGAAATGGAGGGCTTCGGCCAGGCAGACTCCGTTCGAAGGGGTATGGTATATTTCCCAGAGTACAACGCGACTACCGGGAGATCGCGAGTCTTTTTAAAAATGGCAGAAGCAAAGAGAGCACCACACAAATGTAAGTTCTTCTATTTTTTTGCCATAATTTAACTGTTTTAATCATTTTAGGTTGTGATAACTGGTGTATTGTGTGAGTTTAATATGGTGGCAATGTGTAGTTATTTTCTGATATAAACGCACATGGGAAAAGTCGCTATTTTAAATGGAGTAATCGGTCAATGCATGTGAAGGTGCTGCGAAAGAGTTGTCGTTTTTTAAATTGTAACACGAGTATTTACAAGCAATGTAGTTGGTTATACATAGAGAAGTTCCTTTTGAGTGACATGAGCGTCATTTCGCTACCTATTATCACAAGTATTCATATACGTGACTGATTCACAGGGACTCAAGCACAAAGAGCCTGATCAGGTTTAGCGCCGAAAACGAAGATTGGTTTCTAAAGTCATCCCCATCCCCAAAAAGAAGTAGGAAGTCCAATCCCATAATGGATTACCTGATACAGGAGAGCCTGAAGGAGCAGAAGCGCCACGAGCAGAAAACGGAGCGCTTTTTAGCTCTGTTTGAGCGCATGATAGACAAACTTTAAGGTGAGTTGATGCGCCATGCACCTATTGAACACACAGCCACCACTACCGCATTCTGAAACACCTTTTTTTATTTTTTACAATGGATGAAAGTGCATGCTATAATGTCATGTCGTGTCTTGTTCCCCCAGAACATCACTGAGCCCAGCACCTCCGATGTTCCTGCTCCGGTCATCTCGTTCTCGATGATTGCACTGTTGCCCGTTTATATTCATACTGTTTATTGTCCATATTTGCACCACACACTTTACAGCAGACACTTTAAGCTGTTATTTCTGAAAACAAGCTGCCTTACCAGTCTGTAATGTGAGCCTAATAAAAGAAATTAAGGACAAAAGGTTTGTGAGCATGATTATCACATCAACATCATATTAACGACTGGAACGGATATTGGTATGAAGATATTTATTATACAAGGGATAACAAAAAAAATGGGGTACATTCTCAAACAAAACAATAACATCTTAACAGATCATTTTATGTTGTGGTCCAATCGGCAATAATTTGTAGGATGACCCGTCTGGTGGAAAGAAAAACATGGAAAGATCAGGCTTTCATCCTCCCAAACCAACACATTGATAGCACACACAAGGCAGTGCATTTATTTATGTCATCAAATCTGAACCTGGTACAAAGAAAACCGCTTCAAAAACGCATGAGCTGCATGTTTATCCCAAACGGAACGAGGCGAGTAACAAAGGCTAAACGTTAGCTTATGTTTTCAGCTAGGTTAGCCAGGTAGGATACTACTCCAGTCAATAAATCAGCAAATCCAACGAGACAAGCAAATTGTTTCTATATTACACGATATCACAAATGTACAGTTAGAAGCACTTTCAAACACACACACAGACAATCATATTCACACGCCGGCTCTGGAAGCTACCAGCTGCTCACTCACACACGTTATTTAAATTAATTTATCATTCTACATACCGTAACAAGATCCAGCAATGCTCCCACATGTCGAAGACGCGTTCACCTGATGGCACTCCGTCGATTCAACGCAGATATTTCTAAAAATATCCGAATAGCCCAGGACAGCGCGAACACCACTGCAGCAGGCATGTTTGTTTACTTCTGGCTAAAGCTGTCCCTTTTGGTTACGTAACAACTGACGACGTGGACTTATTACGTTCGTGAGTGTGAAGTGCTGTCCCAATTCGAAGGGGTATGTTTTCAGCCCTCCGCCTACCCCTACGTTCGAAGGGGCGAGGGGTAGGGGTGAGGGGTAGGTGAAGGGGTAGGAAAATAGAATTGGGATTGGGCCAAAGGAGTCGGACTCGCCGTGGTCAGCCTCTTATGGGGAATTTATTGAACAGACCGTCACAGAGACATTCTCAGCATGCACAGAAATTCCCTTTGACCTCAGTTTGTGACAATCTTTTATACACTTCTGTATTATTCAATGCGTACATGGCCCAAACCCAATCTCTCTTCCGCACCTGCTGTCCGAGGCCGGCGCCTCATTTTTGCCATTATCTGAGGTCATCCTAACCTCAAACAATATGCATGATTCGGGCACAACAAGGCACAATGTGTAATTTGGACAATGTGTCAAGGCTCTGCTCTCCCACACAATCCCCCCTGAAATCACTTATCAGTGATTTAATAAAGAAATAATCTAATAATCTAATCTAAAAAAAAATCCCCACACATAATTAACACTAAATATTATTATTATTATTCTAATAATTCTAAATAAAATGTAACATATTAAGACAAAAAAAAGACAAAAAAAAAATGTTAAAGAATATACAAGTAACTGTTCTGGAAGCTTCTCCAACCAGCAGGTTACCTGCTGACAGGTGAGGGTGTCAGGATCGGGTATAACAGCAGCATCCACCAAAGGTTCAGCCTCTCCAACAAGGATGGGTCGTGGCTCACCGCTTTGTGCCAAACTCCATCAGAGAATCATCAATAAGTTAAATAAAGGCTCAAGCCAATGAACTAATCCAAAGTTTAAGTCTTTATTACATTTTATAAAATTTCTTAGCTTTTGGATTGTTTGTAACCAAATGAGGGTTTGTTAGTTCACACATATGAAATTGTAGTTTCTGCAGTTTGTCTTCACTTGTCCAAGACTGTTTCAAAGCCTTTTCTTCACAGTATAACATTTGGGCATTAAATGCTTTAAACTAATCTGTTACAGGATATGATATTTTCTTTTTTGCCCTTTGCTACAGAGTAAGCCCACAGCCCATGACAACAAGACCCCTTATGCCAGCAGCCTCCCCACAAAGGACAGTGTACCCACAACACGACATTAACTGCTCTGCAAAAACTTGAGCAACACAACAAATTGAAAAGGGTGTTGACCCTCCAAATTGTGTATTATTGTATAGGGTTCCCCTTACAAAAGGAGTTATGGAGTGCTGTTGACATGGACTAGTGTGAGCAATAATGTCTGTATGAGTGGTTAATGTCATAGTAACATCCCCACGAGTGCCAGGAGTCATGGTTTCCCTATATAATATATTATTTTAACATGATGGTTTTAATGTTTTGTAGTCGGAGCACGAGGTATTTTGCTATTTTTCCTCGCTGGGGAGAATGGATTGTGTTTTGTCGCCATAACATGCTTTCTGTATTTTCATTTTAGGCGGAGTTCCCTCCTGGAGTTGTGAACATTATTCCAGGGTTTGGTTCCACAGCAGGGGCAGCCATTGCTAACCACAAAGACATCGACAAAGTGGCCTTCACTGGCTCTACAGAGGTATGCAGGGGTATGAGAAGGTACCTCTGCAACATAATCATCAATTCTGACCATCATTTTGATCAATTAATGATAGTTAAATATATTTTTTATGTAGTATCCAGCAGCCATTTGAATGTTGTGGTGGAGTTTTAAAAAAAAAAGTAATTTCTTTGCTTCACTTTGTTTTACTGTAATTGTGAGAATGCATTAAGCATTCTCACTATTAAGTTCCCGTTTCTCTTTATTGTGAGAATGCATTAAGCATTCTCACTATTAAGTTCCTGTTTCTCTTTATTATTATACCGTATTATTATTCTTCCGCCAATTTTTGTCCTTCAACTACTTCAGCATACTTTGAGCTATTTCAACAATTTTGGTATCAAAATGTTCAGCTCTTTCAGCACATTGCTGCTATTATTTCTGGTATTGCTAACTTTTAAACTTTTTAAGATATTAAGCTTTTTGTTCAACTTTTTTTCCCTTTAAAAGTAATGGTAAATCCTTCAAATCCTTTCAAATCCTTTCAAATCCTTCAAATCCTTTCAAATCTTAACTACTTCAGCATACTTTCAGCTAGAGACACCATTCAAATTTTAAAATGTTCATAAGACATTCAGCTATTACAAAATGTTTCATCTTTTAAAAATATTCGGCCAATTTTGAAATATGACAGTTTAAAAAATATGAAAATTAAGTTCCTTCTTCGATTTTAGAGTGAGACATTCAGCAGTGCTGATAAGTTTCAACTTTTCAAACAAATTACTATAACTTTCATACAGTTTAACTGAGAGAAACAAATTATACCTTAAAATGTAGGAAAACTTGTCCTCTTTCAGCCAATGTAACTCCTTAAGAGCTCACATGGACAGATTTTGAACTATGAGCCTTTAGGCTTGAACCAAATCTCAAATTCTGACGAAATCTGCCATTTTTGAGTCCTCAAAACCAGCTTCAAGTGTTTTCAAACTGCTTCGATTTAAATATAGTTCACTCCACAGATGTAAAACTACTTAGCTAACTTCCTCTAAGCCTTCTGCTTCTAATGGTGTTAAAATTATTTTTCTAGCTGCTCAACTTTTTTCACAGGATGTCATAGTATGGAGACTTGCGCTTCAGCTTTCGCCCGGCGCAGGACCTCTGTGTGTGTCTCATCTCTCCATATGTTGTGTGTGTTCAAACTGCTTCGATTTGAATATAGTTCACTCCACAGATGTAAAACTACTTTGCTAAGTTCCTCTAAGCCTTCTGCTTCTAACGGTGTTAAAATTATTTTTCTAGCTGGTCAACTTTTGTCACAGGACGTGTTCGAAGACAGTCTGTGCCTCAGATTTGTCCCGTGGCTGCAGCAGTTTCTCTCTATGTATTTCCAGTTTAACAAAACGAAATGGCCTAATGGTAACACTAATGCCCTTATGTGCGGGCGGCCCGGGTTCAATCCCCAGCATGTCAGATCAAATTTTTAATTATTATTTTTTTTTATATAACTATTTAAGCATACTTTCAGCAATTTCAACTGTTTCTAGCTTAAGTTTATCTTCAAATCCTTTCAAATCCTTCAAATCCTTTCAAATCTTAACTACTTCAGCATACTTTCAGCTAGAGACACCATTCAAATTTTAAAATGTTCAAATCTTTTAGCTTCTTAAGATTTTTTTAGCAAGGTAATTCAGCTCATGCATTCTCACAGCTGTTTCGCAGGAACAGCTCTTTCTAGTTTGGATTATGGTCAATGGTAGACAAAAAGCAATCCAAATGCTTCAATTGTATATAAGTATAGAAAAAAACTAAAGCTGCAATCAGTGAAATACAAGTTTGGGAGGAATTTCACAGTGGACATATGGGTGTGTCCGTGCATGGGCCCTTATTACCGATTGGAGTTTACATGCCACATTCTGTATCTACTGTGCACGCGGCATCTAAATGTGCCATTTAGCTTTATATGATTTGCACAGTATGCCATGTTAGTATAATTTGAATTAGATGATTGACAAATTGAGCATACATCCTGTAACTATTGGGTGGCACTGTAAATATGAATGAATATTGGCCTTTGGACCCTGGTAAAGGTTGGCCAGGATTGAACAATGTATGTGAGGGTCACAGAAACTTCCTTTTTTTCTGGCAAAAAGATGGAATGTGTCCCTATGGACATACCCTTTCACAAAAACTTTTGTATTAGAATTCTTTTTTTTGGGTGTGTCGTTAAATTTTTTCACATGTCAAGTTTCTCTGGTCATAACTTACTTTATTTGGAGGACTTCAAATATGACATTCATAAATGATCCAAGCTATTGTCTAAAGCAAGGAGCCAATTTAAAATGGTGGGCCTTCTGTTTGGTTGAGGGCCCAGGAGACTTTTAGAGGTGTTTGGACGTTATATGTGCAGCCTGAATTTTATAAACACTGTATTGCCAAAAGTATTGTCTCATCTACCTTTAGACGCATATGAACTTAAGTAACATCCCATTCTTAATCCATAGAGTTTGATATGACGTCAGCCCATCCTTTGCAGCTATAACAGCTTCAACTCTTCTGGGAAAGCTTTCCACAAGCTTTAGGAGTGTTTATGGGAGTTTTTGACCATTCTTCCAGCACATCTGTGAGGTCAGACACTGATGTTGGACAGAAGGCCTGGCTCACAGTCTCCGCTCTGATTCATCCCAAAGGTGTTCTTTCGCAGTGTTTTTCAGTTTAAATGAGTGGCTTGTTATCAGGTCACTGATCATTTGAATCAGGTGTGTTGGAGCAGGAAACCTCTAAAACATGCAGGGCAGTGGTCCCTGAGGACCAGGATTGAAAAACACTGTTCTATCGGGTTGAGGTCAGGACTTTGTGCAGGCCAGTCAGGTTCTTCCACACCAAACTGGCTCATCCAGGTCTTTATGGACCTTGCTTTGTGCACTGGTGCGCAGTCATGTTGGAACAGGAAGGGGACATCCCCAAACTGTTTCCACAAAGTTGGGAGCATGAAATGGTCCAAAATCTCTTGGTATGCTGAAGCATTCAGAGTTCCTTTCACTGGAACTAAGGGGCCAAGCCCAGCTCCTGAACAACAACCCCACACCATAATCCCCCCTCCACCAAACTTTACACTCGGCACAATGCAGTCAGACCAGTACCGTTCCCCTGGCAACCGCCAAACCCAGACTCGTCCATCAGATGGCAGATGGAGAAGCGTGATTGGTCCCTCCAGAGAAGGCGTCTCCACTGCTGTAGAGTCCAGTGGTGGCGTGCTTTACACCGCTGCATCCGACGCTTTGCGTTGCACTTGGTGATGTATGGCTTGGATGCAGTTACCATGGAAACCCATTCCATGAAGCTCTCTATGCACAGTTCTTGAGCTAATCTGAAGGCCACATGAAGGTTGGAGGTCTATAGCGACTGACTCTGCAGAAAGTTGGCGACCTTTGAGCACTATGAGCCTCAGCATCCGCTGACCCCGCTCTGTCATTTTACGTGGCCGACCACTTCCTGGCTGAGAAACTGTCCTTCCCAATCACTTCCACCCTGTTATAACACCACTGACAGCTGACTGTGGAATATTTAGCAGAGAGGAAGTTTCCCGACTGGACTTGTTGCACAGGTGGCATCCTATCATGGTACCATGCTGGAACTCACTGAGCTCCTGAGAGCGAAACATTCTTTCACAAATGTTTGTAGAAGCAGTCTGCATGCTGAGATGCTTGGATTTATACACCTGTGGCCATGGAAGTGATTGGAACACCTGAATTTATTTATTTGGATGGGTGAGTGAATACTTTTGGCAATATAGTGTATCTAGTGTAAAGGCCTGCCTCATGTATGAAAGGTACAAAGCAATATGTGACATGAACTCTCCTTGCTAAGACCTCTGTTACCACTACTGTCATACAGCTGCTGCTGAATCTAAAACTACCAGTAAAGGTAAAAATCTTGGCTAGGGATAACAATCTTTAACAAAACATTTTCATATACATTATGAACACTAATAAGCCGTTAAGATTTAAAAATAGAACCAGCTTCCCACAGGCACACAGCATGACAGAATTTCAAAAGTTTTGTAATTTCATATTAACATCTTGTCTAAAACAACATATAGAAATTAAGGTCATCTTCCAATTTCATGCAGGTTGGCCAGCTGATCACTGAAGCAGCGGCCAAAAGTAATCTTAAGAGAGTGACTTTGGAGTTGGGAGGCAAGAACCCATGCATTGTGTTTGCTGACTGTGACTGTAAGTAAAATTAAATGAAAATAAATGTTAAAAAAACACTTTATTTACCCAAAAGGGAAATTATATTGTTCCAGTAATTCCTCAATCACATCAACCTCTTATCCTAGGAAGGAGACGGTCTTTGGCTTACTCCCGGTCCTCCTAAAATCCACAATCACATCTTTTGTTCTGTTTGTGTTCAAGATGAGGTGCCCCAAAGTGACTGACCTGTATTCAGCCTCTTGTCACCCAACAACTGCAGAGTCATCTGAGTATTTCTGGAGATGATAGGATTGTACTGACAGTCTGAGGTGTACAGAGTGAAGAGAAGCGATGAGAGTACAGTCCCCTGTGGTGCTCCTGGGGTGGACCTCCATCTCAGACACACAACCCCTCAGTCTCACAAACTGTGCTCTGTTTGTCAGGTTGTCAATAAACTAGGTGGTTGTGGGGATATCCACTTATATTTTCTGCAACTTCTTAGATATTGCAGGCTATGGTGCAAGCACTGAAGAAATGAAAAAACATGATCCTCCCAGCACTGCCTGCTTTGTCCAGATGAGAGTGGGGTCGCTCAAGCAGGGAGATGATGGCACCCTCAACACCAACCCTAGGACGATAGGCAAACTGTAGTGGGTCCTGAAAGGTGTTATTAAGGTGATGCAAAAAAAGTCTCTCCAGGACTTTCATGGTGTGGGATGTTAGGGCAAATGGTCTGTCGTCACTGAGGGTAGATGCACGAGACTTTTTAGGTACTGGAAATGGCAGGATGCCTTCCACAGCACTGGAACTTTCTCCTGACTTGGGCAAAGTTGAAGAGGTGCTTTCTTTTTTGTGTTCAGCAGCTTTTTCAGGTCACTGGAGATCCAGGGTTTGTTATTGGGAAAGCACGTGACTGTCCTTGTGGGAATGGTACTCTCCACACAGAAGTGGATGTAATCTCTCACACATTAATGGCATTGCTATCACCTCAATGTGGCTCACAGAGTGCACTGCTGTCTGTGGATTCAAAGCATCCCTGCAGTACATCTTCAGCCTCTTGAGAAAATTCTTTAAATGTTTGTATTGTGACAGGTTACTACTTAACAATAGGTGTATAGTTGGATGTGAGGCAAACCAGATTGTGGTCTGATTTTTTTAGTGGAGGCAGAGCAGAGGAGCTGTATCTATCTTCTAGCGTAGAATAATAAGCCCAGCTTTTTGCTTTCTCTGGTGGAGCAGTTGATAAACTGTTTAAAGGTTGGCTGTGTAGCTGAGAGGGGAGACTTGGTTGAAATCTCCAGAAATCATCATGAATGCATTGGGATGTTGTGTTTGTAGCCCGGCAATGACTGAGCTGATGCAGCGACTGCAGGTATTATATAAACCGCTACCAGAATAATTACTAGTGTACTCTCTTGTTAGATAACGTGAACTCACAGCCAGCAAATGTAAACTCACAGCTAGCAGTTCATTGTCCCATGTACACATCATCTCCTTCAAAGTGACATGTCCAGGATTACGCCACCTGTTGTTAACAACTACTGCGATACCTCCACCGTTCCGACTGCTCCTGATGTCTGTCGGCTCGTATAGCCTTAAAGCTGGCGAGAGATGGATTTGAGTCCAGAATATGCTCCCACAGGCATGTGTCAGTGAAACACATAATACTGCATTCTCAATACTCTGTTACTCTGTGTCTCTACAGTGCAGTTGGCTGTGGAGGAAATTCAGAAAGGAGCTTTTTATAACCAGGGTCAGTGCTGCACAGCTGCATCAAGAATCTTTGTGGAGGAAACTATTTATGAAGAGTTTGTATGTCGCAGCATTGAAAATGCCAAAAGGATCGTCATAGGAGACCCACTGGACCCCCAGACATCACATGGGCCACAGGTAAAAACAGTAAACAGTAAAGTTTGTAGATTTTATGTAATAGACTTATATGAAATATTACAAATTATTCAACTAAATTAAAAGAAGTTTTATGATAAGACTTCTTTTAGTTTTACTTGACCATCCATCCCTCCCTGCCTACCTCCAGTCAGAAGTTTGGACACACCTTTTCATTCACTCTGATTAAGTAGGCATGTCCAAACTTCCCTGGTACAGTGTATGTCTCAGTGAATCAGGGGTTACTCTCATACTATTAACACATTTCATTGGCTTGTCTATTTGTCTTCCTGAAACTTTCCCCAGATTGACCAACAGCAGTTTGACAAAATTATGGATCTGATCGGGAGTGGGAAAACAGAGGGAGCCAAGCTGGAATATGGAGGAGGAGCTGTGGGTGAAAAGACCCTCTTCATTCAACCCACCATCTTCTCGGGAGTCAAAGATCATATGCGGATTGCTAAGGAAGAGGTTTGTTTTAATATAGCAGGGCTCTAGAGTGTAGGGCTGCACAATTAATCGAATTTTAATCAAAATCGCGATTTTGGCCGCGACGAATTTGAAAAATGAAAATCGCGATTTAAAAAAAAATTTTTTTATTTATTTTTTATTTTTTAATATTTTCTTTTTTTACATATATTTTCTTAATGCGGGTTCAGTTGCATTATACTCTAGCATGCAAGCATTTAACCAGTAGTCCGCCAACAACCAGGGGGCGAACATGGACCTATTCGTTATGCCGCCTAACTGATCCACAAGTAAGTTAAGCGCGCAGCTCCTCACTAGTGCAGCCAGCAGTGGTGTCAAATTCAAGTGGTGAGAGCAGAGTAGTAGTGATATAAGGGAAGACAAAACTGGTGGTGAGGATGATATAAATGACCGAGAGCCAAGCTGAAGCTGCGGCAGAAGGTAAGCCCACAGCCGGTCTCTGGTGAGAAGGACGAGCTCGTCCCTCAAAGGGGCTCAATTTCAGCTGTGTGGAGCTACTTCGGATTCAGGGCTAGCGATGTCCTACAAAAGCAGGTGTTGTGCAAAGACTGTGCAATAATAATTGCATTTCAGTTTTATTTTGTTTATTCCTTACATAGTACATTCTTAGCTAGATTTCATTTCGTGATTTTAAATTACATTCTGCACTGAAAATGTTTTTTTTTTTGGAAAGAAGTGCAATAAAGTTCAGTTGTTTATCGTTGTTCCATAATCGTGATTAATAATCGTGATTTCAATTATGATCCAAATAATCGTGATTATGATTTTTTTTCATAATCGTGCAGCCCTACTAGAGTGTGACCAATTTGGTCGACCCAATTTCTCAACGGTGCGACTAAAAAGAATGCATTATAAACTCTTGACCTGGGAAGTAAATGCTTTTATCTTTTTATTTGTTTTAGGAATTTCTGCTGTCTCAAAGAAAGCATTTGCTGCTCTTGGTGACCAGTGTAGTAACTGGCTGGGGTCCTTAAAACACTTGCACTTTTAATTTAGATTTGTTTATTTAATTTTTCTTGAGATGTTTTAAGTTTAAATTTCAGCTCAGTGAAGTAAGCACCAACTCTGTTCAGTTAGTTACCCGTCTTGTGGAATTGTGCTTCAAATAAAGATCTGTATGTTGACCAGATTGTTAGTTTATCATTTACCGGTCAATATTGCCTAAAAAGACAGGCAGCTATTTTTTAAAAAAAAAGAGTGAACCTGTAAGAGGTAGACTGTCCAACAATTTCTGGTTAACTTTATTGTCCTCTGACAATAAAGATTGAAATGAAATGAAGTTGAAATTACTGTTCAACTACTATCTTGGGAACAGCTATTCAGAACCAAGACTCACTCAATCTGAAAATTTCTGAATATTTGCTAATATCCTTAAGCTACTTACTTTTATTTATTTATTAGTTTAATTGTGAGAGACAAAAATAAATGTACTCTTGTTAGAGTGGCGTCTTATGTACTGCATACATGTATAGCTGAATCAAATTTCCTGTCCCTAAATGAGCATCTTGTTCTTGTGTTCTGCATTTCTGCATATTCTCAGTTTGGTACATGCCTACTGAGCTCCTCCAAGGGATGGTCATGCAGTAATAACTCATGTGTAAACGTGTAAATGTCTGCTTTTCTGACAAAGAATCTATTTATTCAGAGGTTGGGACAAAGCAAGCACTATGATAGTTTTTTTTAGTTTTTAAGTTCAGAGACTGAGAGATTTTTTACAAACCTTTACATGTCTGATGTTTTAAAGAAGCCTCGGAAATTACATTGAGTAGTTATCCCCACAAAGATATTCCATCAATGAATAATAAATGATCTGTACAGCATCTCACATTCTTTGATAAACTGTTACTTTGATCAGTGTACAGTAAACGCCTTCACTGCAGGAGGTCTGATAAACAAGCTGACACCTGATATTAAAGGATAAGACCGTTTTTTTTGACATTGGGCCCTTGATTTCACATTATAACATGATGTTCTACTCACCCCTGCTTGTTGTTGGTAATTTGGAGCTGTTCCGAAGATATTCGAGAGGCGTCTGGCTGCTCTCTTGAGATATTCGGCCATGAAACGGTTTCCTATGGGCAACGTTATACAGGCACAAACTATGCTGTTTATAATTTATTAATTACTGTACACTAGCACTGATAACGTGGAGGTGCGTCGCTTACTTAAAAAAATCCGGGTTACTGTAATTTTGAATTTTTGTCGTAAAGTGGGTGTTACTGACGTCATCATCGTGCTACTACCACAGACAGACAGACAGCTGTCTGTGGTAGTAGCACGATGATGACGTCAGTAACACCCACTTTACGACAAAAATTCAAAATTACAGCAGTGGCGATTCTAGAGATTTATACATGGGGTGGTAGAGGGGTGGCAGGCATATATTGTAGGGTGGCAATTTTTTTAGGAAGCCCATCTTACTTTGTACTTTATATGAGCCCATAAACAACATTTTTTTCAACACCCAAGTGTGATAAATTCAATATTTGGTCTACATACATGAGCATTCCACTTTTTAGTACATTAAAACAGTGTTTCCCTTGGGATTATTGCAGCAGCAGAAATGTTTTCCCCCCATTAACAATAACAAAACATGTATATCAACTGATTGCTATACAGTATCAAATTTACAGAAGCTGTATGCGACGATTGCTGTGCTGTGCAGCAAATCTCTTAACAAACTCATCCAAATCTAAATGTTTTGCACGTTTAGACTCAATCTCGATCTCAAACTGAGAATTGCTAAACCTGTGAGTCTGTTCTCTGACGTAGTTGAACGCAGGTGATTTTTGATGAGTTTAAGAGCTGAAAAACTCCTCTGTATGGTTCCAAAAAACACAGAAATTCTCCTAGCCTTAGCCACCACTAGCATACTAGCCAACGCCAAATAGCAGACTTTTTAAGAACGGTTCATAGAACAACAATGATATGAAATGCCACAACTTCAATTGGTTTCAGTTCAATATGTCAAAGGCTAGCCAGTAGCTAGCTAGTTATCAACGTTTTTCAGTTAGGTAGCACCAGCTATCTAGTTACCGAACTGGCTTGAAAAGCTATCTTGTGGCTAACCGTGACATGAGGTAAAACGTAGCTAGTGGTTATCTGGAGATTTTTTTGTGCAAATCCGTTTCATGAATGAGACCCGAACTGGCTTGAAAATAATAATAATAATACTGTAGTGACTTCACGGAGGCTCTGAGACCGGCGGTTGCCGAACTGCTCTTTATTAAGTTTTACACTAGCAGTACAATCAAAGAACACGGGTGACTCTCAGTCCTGCTCCGCAACCAGCCCCAGGAGAGCACCAAACCTGCACACAGACTGGCCCACGCCCACCCCTCTCCCCCAATCACCAGCCCACACCTGAGTGACATGACCTGCGGTCCAGTGATTGACAGGGAGAGGAGGAAACAAGCCAGTCCGTGTGCTTTTACCTTAATTCTGGGTCGTTACAATACTTTTATTTTGTACAGCGCCTTCCTTCTATGAGGAATTATAAACGTTTCGAAACCATATTACACTTTGATGCATGTATCATGATTTTGTGTGAATGACAATTTATTTTCGCTGCGTTTGAACAACAGGATTACGATATATTGATACATTTGTGGTCAAATATAGCATGTTTAGCTATGGGTGGGTGAAGTCACACTCTGAAGTAGACCTGCGCTGTGGGTTACAGGGGGCTGGTGACCGTGATCTGGACTTCACTTCAATGAATCACTCCAACTTTACTTAAACTATAGTTGTTAATTCTTCAAATGGGTTGAAGACACGGACAAGAGGCTCCTCACTGTCAAAGTCACCACAACTTCAGAGTCCGGCTTACTTCAAACGTTGACTTCATGTGCTAGGTTTTGACATACAGCAGGATAAATTAGCTGCTAGCCTACTGCTGTCTGTATCCTACTCATGAAAGTACCTAACTTTCGAGAAACGTATGTTGCTCCTGTCCTGAACGGTTTCATATTCAATTTATCCTGTTAGCAACAACAAAAAAGAAACTGACTAACTGGTTTGCAGGCTGCGGTTTTAGCTAAAACGTGTGCCCTCCTCTCGTCTTTTAGCTGTTCCTCTTACATAAAGTTTGTTGAATAAAGTTCCCCTACACACTCAGAGCAAATTACGACATAAATCATTATATTACCATACCTTATTGTATGAATCTGATAAATCCAGTTAATGGATGCGGTCTCTCTGATCCTGTTTCGCGGGAGCTGCAGGTGACAGGCAGTGTTCATCTTGCGTTGGCTCTACTGAGCAGGGTTGCCAGATGTTGAACAATAAAATAAGCCATAGCCGCCCAGACCTGCATGGTCACTCGAAAAACTGATCAGAAATCAGCTCTCTGCAGCATCAGTCCGACCATTATTGTGTTAGTTCAAAATGTAAAAATGACCCTAGATCCGTCAGCCAGCCATCACCATTGACTGATAGCGTTTCTCTTGTTTGTTGTGTTGACGAACTTGATCATTTACCAGGGTGGCCATCAGGGTGACCAATGACATTTCAGTGGTGGCCCTGGCCACCCTTGGCCACCACCTAAAATCGCCATTGAATTACAGTAACCCGGATTTTTTTAAGTAAGCGACGCACCTCCACGTTATCAGTGCTAGTGTACAGTAATTAATAAATTATAAACAGCATAGTTTGTGCCTGTATAAACTTGCCCATAGGAAACCGTTTCATGGCCGAATATCTCAAGAGAGCAGCCAGACGCCTCTCGAATATCTTCGGAACAGCTCCAAATTACCAACAACAAGCAGGGGTGAGTAGAACGTCATGTTATACTGTGAAATCAAGGGCCCAATGTCAAAAAAACGGTCTTGTCCTTTAACATGCTGGGATGTAATGAGAGCTTTAAATCAATGCAGACTGCAGAGGGACTGAATGATTTAAATCTTACAGGCAGTTATCCATTTGAAAAACCCCAAAGTGTGACTCTTCCTGTTCAGTACAATTTTTTGTCATTTCATTTTGCATCACTTCTCTCTATATGGTTGTCACTGATGTCTTTCCTCTTGCAGATCTTTGGCCCAGTGCAGTGTATATTCAGCTTCAAGAGCCAACAGGAGGCTGTAGAGAGGGCAAACAACTCTCAGTATGGCCTGGTTTCAGCAGTCTTCACAAAAAGTACGGACCGAGCTCTGTCTGTGTCTGCAGCCATGGAAACTGGAACTGTCTGGTGAGTCCCTGTTCGCAGTGCTGACGGCACAACCAACCATTTGGGCAAGCAGGGCATTCCTTGAGTTATGATAGAAAATAAAAAGTAGTTGTGGACAAAATGCTGTCTAATGCACAGTTACACGACTGATCTCAAAAGATTTTTTTCTTTTATGTTCGTGCAGTAAAATGAGTCATTCTTTTACAGATGTTTCAGTCAGCCTTTATTTTTAAAAAACTGAATTCTACTGAAATAATTCAAAGGGCCTTTAAAAATGTGTTTTCTTAGTTAATGAAAAAACTGACGACAGATTTAAAAAAAGCAACAACTGAGCCCTCATTGTCTCACTCTGTCTGTTAAGGATAAACTGCTACAACGCCCTTCATGTCCAGGCTCCCTTCGGAGGATATAAGATGTCAGGCAATGGACGAGAGCTGTAAGCGCCATCGGTGTTTCTTCACGTTCCATCACCTTTCCAGTATACTTGTTGAACACGTTTTCTCTATACATCTGTGCAGTTAATACACCACTCTTACCAGAGGCAATGTCTTCTTCTCTCTCACAATTAAACAAATAAATGAACATGTTTTCTCTACCTCTCCTTCTGTCTCTGCCCCCTCAGTGGAGAGTACGCACTGGCTGAGTACTCCGAAGTGAAAACTGTGACCTTCAAGCTGACTGAAACTACATGAGAAGAACAATTGTCTACAACCAACACAATCTCATTGATGTCTTCAGTCATGCTCACTATATCAATAGCAGGGTTATGCCAATGTACAGTATAGTAAATCACTACAGCTGTCATCGTTGGTTCACCTTTCATGGGATAGATCGCTCATATGCATAAAAGTTTACTCAACAGCCTCACTCATGTCAATACTTTTCCCTCAAAAAGTCTTTAGCCATTAGGACACTTCACTTGTTTCATTTACATAAAACCTGGAATTCATTCAACTGAAACTTTTTGGCAACAATTACGGATCAATGTCTCTGAGTTGGCACTTTTAGCCACTGGGATTTAGACTGCCTGAGCTCTGCTGGTGTTCAGCAGTGTTCAAGTTGTGCCACAGATTCTCAGTCAGATGGAGGTCTGGGCTTTAATTACACCATCCCATGACTTTTTTACCTTCAAACCACTCAAGTGGTGCTGCAGCATTCTGCTTAGGGTCATTGGCATTTTGAACAATGAACCTCATTCCCAGTCTGCCCAATTTGCCAGGCCCAGCCAATGAAAAACATTCCAATCATACGATACTGCCACCACCATGCATCAGTGTGAGGACGGTGTTCTGGAGGTGAAGAGAGGTGTTGGGTTTGTACCACACCCAGTTTGGTTTTCTTTGGACTTTTTCCCTTTTTTAAAAAATATTTTTTTTATTTTGGGGCTTGGCAAGGCACAACTGCTTGAGCTGGTGCCCCACGTACACATTTTGTAAGACCTCATGGCAGTTGGGCCAGGTTTAAGTCCGGGGCTCTTTGCTGGATGTCACCCCTCCTCACTTTGCCTTATTTCCTGTCCTTACTGTCAGTAGGCTAGAACCCATAAAACCTTTGAAGAAACATTTTCATTTTTACAGTTTTGACTATTTGCTTTAGGTCCATTACATAAAAATCAGTTACATATCCATTAAGTTTTTTCCAAATTCTTTTGAAGTATCTTTTAATACTTTTATGAAAATATGAGTAAATTTTCAGTTTGTGGAGTACAGAAGCTCAGCTGAACTTACAGAAATGTGAGATTCTTGTAATTAATCAAAAATCAAGGAATTTGTACTTTGGTTTCAATTTAAGACAGTTTCATTGAAAGTCTTATTTCACCAATCACAAGTAAGAAATTACAGAATCACTTTTTTGAGAACACACCATCTAAAGGTCTTCACCAGAGGATGAAGTTTCCCTACTTGCCATTAAGGTGGTTCCTGTACCCGGGTCGTTGATAGTGACCCCCACTCAGACTTCTTCACTGATCTTTCTCTGGCAGTCAGCTGGCTGCTGGGTGATGAAGTTTAGCCTGTTGCAGTCAGTGCTCCATGGGTTAGGGCTGATGTTTCCTAAAGCTCAGGTTCTGTTTTACTGCTGTTCATCCAGGTTATTGATCAGGGTTTCTTCTCCGTTCTCGTGCGCTGCTCCCACAGACAGCCTCCAGATCTGCTGCATCTCTCTTTTGCTGCTTACTTTTATATATTTCCAGTGAAGCATTTTCCTGACTGCATTAGAACTTACATCTTTGGTAATTATCTTCATTGAGCCATATTATTCAATTATTATATTTCTCTGCAAGATTTTGAGTTAATGAGTTGCGTTTTCTCTTTTTAACTCATTGGCTGCCAGACATTTTCAGTTCAGAGAGACCCATACTGCCAAGTGTTTTACAGTATTTTGACTGATTTTCCAAGACCCACAGAGAAGTGTGTCTTATGACTATGTACACACCGAAATTACCAAAAGAAAGAGTTCACTCTCTTCTTTGATCAGGAAAAAAAAGTTTGTTTCTACCATTTTCAGTCCTTTAGTAATAGACAGTAGAACATAGGTTGGTTTCACCAAAAACAGCTGTTTGACCAAAAGAATGGAGAAAACGAGCTTTTTTTTTTGTGCAAAGTGGCACTGCTGCCACCTTGCGGGTAATTTTGCCAGTACATTCTCTGTTTAGTGTTTACAAGCCCAAGATTTAGTGACAAACTCCGCTAGATTGTCCCCCAGCCCGCTCCGTTAAAAAACGCAATTGGCGTCTATAGACGTCTTTGGCAGTGAACGTTTTTTTTTAAATTGACGTCTATAGACGTCAATGGCACCGAAAGAATTAAGCAAAGTGCTCTTTACAAAGAAAAAGCTAATAAATTTGAATCTGCCGTTACAGAGTAAATGATACATGCAGATACTCTACTGTACCTGCTGTGATTTAGTATGAACTGACTAAACATGATGAAGAAAATCTTTCTTCACTTTCACATGACAGAAGGAACTTCCTCCTCAGGTAGTTGACTTTTTAGTGACATTTTTGTCCTTTCGTGGATATTTATGGCCACTTTAGTGTTGCTTTTTGTTATTTTTCAACCATCATATTTGTTTTTTATGTGGAACTCGTCTGCACATTTAATGTATGGGATACACACACACACACACACACACACACACACACACACACACACACACAGGATAGCATGTTAGGGTGGGTGTGTGACCCCATCAGAACCTTTTCTGGTATAATTCTGCTTTTCAAACTAATCCCAGTCCTAATGAGGCATGTAGAATCCACACAGTAGAAATAATTGCTATTCCTTCAGCAGAAAGTAGTTCCATTGCAACTGTACACGTTGTGTTTAGTAGACGTGGATTATTGATTGTAACAATGATCTGTTTTCTGCTTGTTTCTACAGATGTTATTGTTATTTGCATTAGATTCAGGAAACTGAAAGTCAGTCAAACATGAAACAGACACATGTATGCAACTTCAACATTACAGTAACATATGCTCTGTATAATAAACGCTTTTCATTAATAAGCCTACGTCATGGTGCATTACATTGGGAGTATTAACATAATGACAGAGATGCAGGCAGGCAACATGCAGGCGGCTGTAGCCAGGACAAAGAGCACTTGTCCCACATTGAAAGGTCTGGTTTGGCTGCTGCTTGCCCGGACCGGTGTCCTTGGACAAGACACTGGAACCCCCCCTTTGCCTCCGATGTGTCCATCTGTGTGCGTGAAAGTGTTTGATACAGCACGGTGCAGCCTGTAACATTCTATAGACAAAGTTGTGCGAATGGGACGTGTAGTGTAAAAGCGCTTTGAGTGGTCAACTAGATTAGAAGAGCGCTACATATTTACAGTCCACTTACTGCTTTATAAGTACCAGGAGCAGACGGGAACACAAACAAAGAGTAAAGTGCTCTCTGGGAGGAGCTGAACAAGCAAATAAATGTCACTTTCAGAGGAAATCCCCATGCTCCATCCACACAAACACAAATCACCACAATGAACATCCTCTCTGGTTCCCATTTGTTACCCACACTTTGGATAAGGATTCAGTCAGCTGCTGTTATGAGTCATAACATTCTTGCAGTCTAATAGAAATAGTTTTGCTCTCCTTGCCAGCTGCTGCAGATGGTTGTGTCTCAGGTTAGTTGCCTCTGGTTATCTAAAGGTTCAGTTGAGAGAGAGAAAGACTCTGCACAGTAATCTGCATCCCTGTTTGGCTCCAGCTGGGAGTTCATTCATCCTGTTGGCCTTTACATCCAGTGCTAACCAGTAGTGAAACCTGCACAAAGTAGAAATATAGTGGTAAAAGAACACAGTGTACAGTCTGTAGGCCCAGCTGACCCCAGCTTTTCTGTGTGTTGCCCAGTTGCAAAACGTTGCAAAGGGAGCAGCATTGGCAGCGCATGCTTCCTGAATGTTCCCTGACTGTGGGAGCAAAAATCTGTTTTATTTATGGTGTCACCATCAGAGAACCCTGTCAAGAGGTTAGACATGTATTCACACACCCTGGACCTGCTATTATTTGTATATTGGATAAGAAAAACCCAGCTGCAAACATCTGCCTCCTCTGGTGCAGTTTTGCTGTTCCCCAGAAGCACAATGCTTTGTGTTTTCATGTCATTTTAAGTCCTGCAGGGATGCAGTCACTGAGCAGAAGGGACAGGGACAGCTGTTCCAGTACCACGTGGAACATTTCAAACTTTAATTTATACAATGCCAACACCCCCGGGACACAGCAGTCCCTAACAGCAGAACAGGGCACCTCTGCAGCTGATCCACTTCACTGCAGTTCAAAATAGATTGGTCTTATTAATGCTTCACTAGGAGGAAAACGTAGTCATATTCAAATGGTCTATAAGACCTATTACCACTATATCAACCTTAATATTTCCTCTTAGATGAATTTTTTTATTATTCAAGTTAAATAATACTTTAAAATACTCCCATTAAATTTATAGACCACCGAACGGCTTTGTACTTAGTGTAGTAAAGATTTATCATTCATTATATCAACCGTTCTGTTATTAGCTATATTTTTAAATGCCTCCTCTTAGAGGAAAGTTTATCCATGTTTGTTAGTTTTTGTTAGTTTACTCATCGGGCGGCGATGAGACTGCCTACAGGAGGGAGGTGGACCGGCTGGTGACCTGGTGCAGCAGCAACAACCTGGAGCTCAACGCCCAGAAGAAAGTGGAGATTGTCGTAGACTTCAGGAAATCCACAGCCCCCCTGCCCCCCCTCGCCCTCACTGACACCCCCATCACCACTGCGGACTGTCACCGGTTCCTCGGCACCACCATCACCCGGGACCTCAAGTGGGAGCCGACCATCAGCTCCCTCACCAAGAAGGCCCAGCAGAGGATGTAGTTCCTGCGACAGCTGAGGAAGGCCAAGCTGCCGGCCCAGCTGATGGTGCAGTTCTACACGGCCATCATGGAGTCCATCCTCTGCTCCTCCATCACGGTGTGGTATCCCGGGGCCTCTCCCAGGGACAGACTCAGACTGCAGCGAGGTGTGCGCTCCGCTGAGAAGCTGATCGGCTGCAGCCTCCCATCTATCCATGACCTGCACGTCTCCAGGACTGTGGGGCGAGCAGGTCGGATCACAGCTGACCCTTCTCTATTTGCACCACTCCCCTCGGGCAGGAGGCTTCGGTCCATTCGGACCAGAACCTCCCGTCACAAAAACAGTTTTTTCCCCCTTGCAGTTGGACTTATGAACACTTCATAATCACCTCATAACCTGCCCCAGTCACTTTACCATCATTAAAATGAAGCTGCACTGTTGTTGCTCTGTATATTGGTTACTGTGTATTGTTGTACACACCTTGTACATTTTATATTCATGTATTTTTATTCTTTATTTTTATCATTATATCCTATGTTACATGTTTGCACCTTGCGCTGCAGCAAATTCCTAGTCAATAAAACTGATTCTGATTCTGAAATGACCTGTTATAGTTATGTTATAGTTATACCAATCTTACTGTTAGCTAAAATGACCTGATTGATGTTCTGTATCTGTATTTCTGTGTTTGATTTTTTGATGTTTTTATTTCTGTATTTCTGTACCTGATTGTTGTTTCTGTGTTATAAAGCACTTAGGATCGCTTTGTTGCTGCTGTATAAATAAATTTCACTTCACTTCCTCAGGGGGCCCAGCACGCAGCAACGTGGAGTTTTCTGATTTCTAATTTTTTTGTACTGGCAGATGCTTAACTTATGTGACGTCATCACATGTTTACCTCTGACAGTCGAGCTGAGGACCCGCGCGCTGATTTGCTCACGTGACGAGTTCTTTGGCTTTAGTTGCCACAATGAACCGACTTCGGCTTTATTTTGGAAAAACTTCCCCGGAAGGGTTGTTTTTAATAAAGCGGGTGTGGTGTTACTTTGGAAGTGATTAGCGGAAGTAGCTGTATTATCCAGCCCCGCCGTGCTGCGGCGTGTGTCCCGGTGAGAGAGTCAGAACCAGGAACCAGGAACCCGGAAGTGCCGACAGACGGGACCGAGTCTGCGGAGGAGCTGCCGAGATGCGCGGAGGACCCGCCGGCTGCGAGGTGAGTGGGGTTCCCCGTCCTCTGGCCAGGCTGGTGCTGGGCAGCAGCACCGGCAGGAAGGGCTAAAGTTCAGCCTAATGAGGTGTGTCAGTGTGAAGCTGCCACAGGAACAGCAGGAAACCAAATATGCTCAGCTGTCTCCTCTGGAGTTGCTCTCTTCTTCGGAGCCTTGGCTGAAGCTGGCCTCTGGTTGGGCATTTAAACTTAAAGCTTAGCTGGGGGGAGCTGGAGGAGCAGGGGGGGGGGGGTACAAAATAAATAATTAAAGGAGAAAAGTCCAGAGGTCCGTTGCACAAATCTTAAGGGATTAAGCCAGATCTGATCCATGATCCTGTTGCACAAAAGCAGGATGGGGGGCAGTAGGATATGTTCTGGTATAAGTTACCATGGAGATTTATTCTGTGGAGCGAGCCTGCTCCAGACCAGGCTAAGTTCCAGGATCTATTTAATCTCATCCCACAAACGGAAACCAAAAGTTCTTCCACTGCCCACTGCACATTGTTATCACATGTAACTAGAGCCACTGTCATTATTTACACGTTTGGGATCATCATGATGTTGCAATCATTACATCATTTACAGTTTCCCAGAGACTGTCAGGATATATATAAAATGACGGAATATTAGGGCCACAGACTTGTTGTTAAAATGAGGACCGTGGAGCATTTTGGGGATTTGTACTTTAGGTTTCACAGACAAGGAGAAACTTAATCTTTTGGCACATCAGCATCACATTGTCATAAGTATCAGGGCTTTAGAAAGACTATGCAAGAAAAGGCATCTTTTCCACAGAAAGAACCAGTCTCATAAATGTATGACTTTTTTTTCTTCCTCAGTGTGGCCCTAATACTCCGTCGTATAAAATACACATCCCATATAAATAGAAATACACGTCAAAGTGTAACATTCCGTCCCTTTATTGAATAAGGATAAATCAAAACAGGTAAACCATCAACTCCTTCCAAAACTGAAGTCACACAGAGACTCTAAAAAGCCCAGAACCAAAGCATATTATACAACACAAGGATAAATACACACTCAAAGGTCTGTATGCATGTCAGACATGTCAGGCATGTCTGCACACTGAAATAAATGCAGGACAAATCCATACACATCAAATATATAAGATATATCAGCTGTGACTGAAATAGAAGAAGTGCAGTAGGAACAGAGGAGAACATGTGTGGTGTGTGCAGCAGACTCAATCCAATCAGAGAAGTTCACATGTTAGAAATCAGAAGATGAAATAGATTAACCTCATATATGTATCCTTTCAAATCCAATGCTACCACCTTTAAGTAAAACAAAATGGCCGTTTGGTTTTCTGATGGTGTTTTTTTGTTCTCCACAGATGATGATTGCTATTACTTTGATTGAAGAGTTTATGTATTGTATTTTTCAGGCAGCCCAATTTAGAGCAGGGGTCCCTTAACCTTTTCAGCACCAAGGACCAGTTTGGTTCATGCAATTTGTTCCTGCGGCCCGGTCGGGGGGGGGGGGTTACTTTTTTTTTTATTGTACTTTACGTTCAACAGACATTACATTTAGCAGACGCTTTTACAAATTAGGATAATCAGGATATGATGACAGACAGACAGTCATCAATGAAAAAAATAAACGTGCACAATCGGCCTCCTATAATGCAATCTATGCAGTTTCCAAGTATAGAATCTAGCGAGTGAAATGAAAGAATTCCCGATTTCCATGTCTTTTTTTTAAATTAAAAAAAATAAAAATAAATTAAATTTTTTTTTTTCCCCAATCTCACGGCCCGGTTTGGAATGTCTCGGTCCGCGACCCGGTGGTTGGGGACCCCTGATTTAGAGTTTAGAATTAGTGTCAAAGTTCTAAATGAATTCCATCAGTGCTTACCTACCAGTCAACTGTCGTGTTTTTCTTCTCTTCTCGTCAAATATACCATCATAATGCATAGCTTTATGTAAGATAGCATTCCAATGTTTGGGGGCCCAGTAAAAATGATTTTCATGGGGCCCAAAATTCCCTGAGTAGGTGCACAGACAGACCCTCCAACAGCTGTGGCATGAGTTCCAGGACTTTGAATCCAGTGAGCATAAATGCCATCGAAGGGAGTATCTGCAGTGCCATATTTGAACTTTTCTCTTCACCGAATGATTCCGGTAGTTGTTGAGCTTAAAGTTCCTGGGATGTACGTCTGAAAAGCTGAAGAGGTCAACTCTGTGGGCCACTTCAGTTTCATTTCATCCCTCCCAACAGAAAAGATCAACCTTTAGCCTCTGTCACACATCAGTTGGGACTTCAGTGGTGTGCTCTGATATATGTGTGTGTGTGTGTGTTTGTATACACACACACACACACACACACACACACACACACACACACACACACACACACAGGCCCTTCCTGAAGCACTCAAGACTGAAACTTCAGTTTCAGGTCCAAATGGAGCTGTACAGTGTTGAGGCCAGTGTTGCATTCAGGGAGGGAACTTGCTGTCATGTGTACTGGGTGCTGCAGGGTTCCGGGTTCTGGGTTCTGCCTGCTCTGGGTTTGGACTTGTTTTTCTAACAAATTGGATCTGGCTTCTCTTTTCATTTACGTCCCCTCCAACCAGAGTGGCGGATCCTCTCTAACCAGGGCTTCCTCTCCGTAGAATTTCTGTTCACTTTTCATGCTTTACTCAGCTGCCACATGATTGGTTGAACATGCTCATCAATAATGTATGCATTTTCTGATAAAAGGACTGATGAGTGTTTATAAAGCTGGTACAATACTGGCAGTGGTCCTCCATTTCTCTGAACAGTAAGGAAGATTTGAATGAGTATGTTTGTTCTTCAGCTCGGCTCTCTTATCTCTCTGCAGGCCAGAAGAACTCTGCTCTGATCGTGCTCACTGATTTCAGCAGGAATGTCCTACTGGTCTATTGGCCTGGATACCAGAGAGACTCTCAGCAACATGGAGCAGAAAAACGGTGGGTACTCTCCCAGCATCTGGTGGCTGTCTCTACATACGCTGTTCTTCTTGGCTCGGCTCATACGGTGGTGTTAGATTCATCAGGCAGCTTCAGGAGAGTGTGAGCACAAACTGAGCCCTATCTCTGTCTGAAGTGACAGCAGCACTGCTTAAATTTAGCAACAGAGAAGTGAAACCATGAATGTTTCGTTTTGCCTGTATGTATGCAGTAAACTTTGTGAACACAGGTTGACAGTTTCATATCACAACATACTTCTTGTTTCCCTGCAAGCCGCCAACGGCACAGTGGAGTACAACTGAGTGGTAGATGGCACCAGATGAAGGGGGACAGATCCACAGCTGCATTCATTACCGTAGGGATAAATTGTTTTCAGACACTGGAAAGTGTCTTCTCCTCTGCACCTAAAAGACGGGGTCAGGTGGAGACCGCAGCATATGAATCTCTGCTGGGACACTCTCCGCAGGATCCTTTACTCATCTGTTCATTGTATATGCTGCTTCTGTTTTAGGGGCCAGAAAGACAGAAAGATGATGAGGGATAGCAGTAAAGGAGGCAGTAGGTAGGTGTTCATGTGGAAGAAGCAGCAACTGGGTTCTGGTTAGAGGCAAAAATCAGGCAAAACAGACATGAGAACTGAATGGTTGCTTGCAGTCATGCTGGAGTCTGGATAGGCAATCAGACAAAGAGCAACATTTCTTTGGAACTTGTGGAGCCCTTTTTGGAGAATTCCTGGACATACCTTTTGAAAAAGCGGCATTATACACATTTTTCGTGCTATTGTTATCAAATTTGGATGAGGACTTGTAAAGACATCCGGTTGTAATGAACTACATGTGAGCTATTAGCTGGAAAACAGCTAATAGACCAAAAAACTTTCTGAAATAAATCAAAGAACAAAAACTGCACAAAATCTGGTGCAGGCTGTCTTGGAAATAGGTTGGTATGTTCTGATAACGTCTTTTCTGGCATTCTGCTTAGCGTGCAGAAAAGGATCCCCCCCCACACTCGTCTGTGCAGCAGCCTCCACAGCCCAGCCGGGTGCACAGGCTCAGGCAGGGCTCATCAGCGCTTCAAAAGGGCACAAGACTTAGAACATCACTGCATTATTCATTTCAGGGGGGAAAAAAAAAAAAATCAATGAATACATGTGCAAATGAGCAAGGATTAGTGTCCACACCTTTCAGCTGGGAATACAACAGCAGCAAATAGATGCCAACAGATGCAAAGCTTCAGGATATCTGCTTTCATAGCTCTTCTTTGGCTGTTTGCTAATATTGGCACAATATCCATGTAAGAGTAGCATCTCTGATTTTTTTTTTTTGGTCAAATGAATCATGCTCAGTGATCATGTGTGGACTAACCATAACTGTAAGAAAGTGCACAAGAACAGCACACCAAAGTTGGTGTGTACAGGAGGTACAGTCTTACTGCTGTGTGTGTGTGTGTGTGTGTGTGTGTGTGTGTGTGTGTGTGTGTGTGTGTGGATATGGAAAGTGCAAAGTGTGAGGGGAAGCAGCTGCCAGGCAGGGTGGCTGTGGTTCCACAGATCGTTGCATCTACTTCCTGTTGTCCGCACTGCGTGCATGCACAGAGGACACAAGCGCTCCGTCAGTCTTTATGTGAGTTCAAACAGGACCAAGCGCATAGTCTCACCTTTGTGTTGGCTTTTAATTGACTCAGCAGGAACTACAGTAGCAAGCATTACATATACCCAGACTTCTAAAGAAAGTCTCCCAGATATGTCAACCTGTGTCCTGTTTGTCCTTGTTGTAGGCTGTACAGCCCTGGTAGCCATGAAAGGGTTTGCAGTTGGACTCATACTGAGCATGGAAGCCATGAGCTCCTGATATAACAGGACTGTGGTGGCAGGAAGTCCTTTTCATGCATCAACACCAGAGATGTTGAGGCCCAATGTGATGGGAAAAGTGTGTTGGGTTGTCATTTTTCTGTTGATAACAACACCAGATGTTGTTTCATCTTCTGGACATTTAATGAGGGGGCTCGGTAGAAAGTCCCGTAAAGAAGTTGGGAACAAATGCACTGGATGTCACATGCCAGCCCTCCCCAACTGAATGATTCAGGACTGTAGTATGTGTGAAAATGGCTTTGAAGTTATCGGCTGTGTTACATCCTAACACAACAGAAAATAGAGCCCAGGGGGGGCCTCATGTACAAAGACTTGCGTGGATTTCCTACTGAAACATGGCGTACGCTCAAACCCAAATGCCCTCCGACGTCGGATGTATGAATCTGTGCGGACGCATCAATCCAAGCACATTTCCTTTGTACATCCCAATCAACGTGGAATTGAGCGCACATGTCGGAGCACCCGACTCCTCCCTGTCCACGCCCCTACTTAAATATGCAAATCATATTTAAATGAGCCCTGCACCTGCGATTCCCCTCTGTGTACGATCAGAAAATAAAGATAAAAGAATGAATAAAACGGGAAAAAATCAGAACTTCACAGAAAGCGAGATGTTGATGCTACTTTCTGAAGTGGAGGCCCGCAAAAATGTGTTGTTTGGCACGCTGTCCTCCGGCATAAGCAGCAAATGTAAGAGGAGTGGGTGGGAGAGCCTGAGGCTGTTAATGCTGTGGGGTCTGAGAAGCCTCACAAGCAGAGGTGAAGAAGAAGTGGTCCCACATTAAGGTGGAGGTGAAGAAGTGGTCCCACATTAAGGTGGATGTGAAGAAGAATTCAATTCAATTTAATTAATTTTTATTTATATAGTGCCATCCATCCATCCATCCATCCATTATCTTCCGCTGGTCCGGGGATCGGGTCGCGGGGGCAGCAGCTTAAGCAAAGAGACCCAGACGTCCCTGTCCCCGGCCACTTCCTCCAGCTCTTCTGGGGGGACCCCGAGGCGTTCCCAGGCCAGCCGAGAAACATAGTCTCTCCAACGTGTCCTGGGTCTTCCCCGGGGCCTCCTCCCAGTGGGACGGGCCCGGAACACCTCACCAGGGAGGCGTCCAGGAGGCATCCTAACCAGATGCCCGAGCCACCTCATCTGACTCCTCTGGATGCGGAGGAGCAGCGGTTCTACTCCGAGCCCCTCCCGGATGACCGAGCTTCTCACCCTATCTCTAAGGGAGAGCCCAGACACCCTGCGGAGGAAACTCATTTCGGCCGCTTGTATTCGCGATCTCGTTCTTTCGGTCACTACCCACAGCTCGTGACCATAGGTGAGGGTAGGAACATAGATTGACCGGTAAATCGAGAGCTTCGCCTTCTGGCTCAGCTCCTTCTTCACCACGACGGGCCGGTGCAGAGCCCGCATCACTGCAGACGCCGCACCGATCCGTCTGTCAATCTCCTGCTCCATTCGTCCCTCACTCGTGAACAAGACCCCGAGATACTTGAACTCCTCCACTTGGGGAAGGATCTCATTCCCGACCCGGAGAGAGCATTCCACCCTTTTCCGGCCGAAGACCATGGTCTCAGACTTGGAGGCGCTGATGGTCATCCCCGCCGCTTCACACTCGGCTGCGAACCGCTCCAGTGAGAGCTGGAGGTCACGGCCTGACGACGCCAACAGAACCACATCGTCCGCAAAAAGCAGAGACCCGATTCTGAGGTCGCCAAACCGGACCCCCTCAACGCCCTGGCTGCGCCTAGAAATTCTGTCCATAAAAATTATGAACAGAATCGGTGACAAAGGGCAGCCCTGACGGAGTCCAACCCTCACAGGAAACATGTCCGACTTACTGCCGGCAATGCGGACCAAACTCTGACACCGGTCATACAGAGACCGGACAGCCCATATCAAGGAGTCCGGCACTCCATACTCCCGGAGCACCCCCACAAGAGTCCCCGAGGGACACGGTCGAACGCCTTCTCCAAGTCCACAAAACACATGTAGACCGGTTGGGCGAACTCCCATGCTCCCTCCAGGATCCTGCGGAGGGTATAGAGCTGGTCCACTGTTCCACGGCCAGGACGAAAACCAAACTGCACCTCCTGAATCTGAGATTCGACTATCCGGCGGATCCTCCTCTCCAGTACCCCCGAAAAGACCTTACCAGGGAGGCTGAGGAGTGTGATCCCCCTATAGTTGGAAGACACCCTCCGGTCCCCCTTTTTAAAGAGGGGGACCACCACCCCGATCTGCCAGTCCAGAGGCACTGCCCCCGATGTCCACGCGATGCTGCAGAGGCGTGTCAACCAAGACAGCCCTACAACATCCAGAGCTTTGAGGAACTCAGGACGGACCTATATAGTGCCAAATACAACAAATGTCATCTCAAGGCACTTAGATAATAAAGTCCAATTCAAGCCAATTGGAATTCAATTCATTGTAATCATAATTATTCATAAAATAGTCCAATTCGTTCATATAGAGCCAATTCAAAAACAATTTCCTAGCTAAGGAAACCAACAGATTGCACTGAAACTTTTTTTTTTTTTTTTTTCGGTCCAATCTCCCGGCCTGAGCGTGCCTGAGGCGACTGTGGAGAGAAACGACTCCCTTTGAACAGGAAGAAACCTCTGGCAGAACCAGACTCAGGAAGGGTGGCCATCCGCCTCCACCAGCTGGGGTTTGAGAAGACAGAAAGGGGGGGGGGGGGGGGGGGGGGGACTGTAACACCATTCAAAGGATATCTGTTGGAACAGGGAAACACGAGTTAATGACCACAATAATGTCACATATACATAAAGAGAGTAAAGTGAGGACAGGTGTGACAGATGAGGCCCCCCAGCAGTCTAGGCCTATAGCAGCTTAACTATGGGATGTTTCAGGATCACCTGAGCCATCCCTAACTATAAGCTTTATAAAAAAGGAAAGTTTTAAGCCTGGTCTTAAAAGTGGAAAGGGTATATGCTTCCTGGACATTTACTGGCAGCTTATTCCACAAGAGAGGGGCCTGATAACTGAAGGCTCTGCCTCCCAAACTGGCAGCTGGTTCCACAGAGAGGGGCCTGATAACTGAAGGCTCTGCCTCCCATTCTACTTTTAGAAACTCTGGGAACCTCAAGTAAACCTGCAGTTTGGGAACGAAGTGCTCTGTTAGGAAAATATCTTACAATGAGATCTTTAAGATATGATGGAGCTCGGTCATTAAGAGCTTTATATGTTAGGAGAAGAATCTTAAATTCTATATTGAATTTAACAGGGAGCCAATGAAGAGAAACTAAAACTGGAGAAATATGATCTCTCCTGTTAGTTCTCATCAGAACTCTGGCTGCAGCATTTTGGATCAGCTGAAGGCTTTTCAGAGAATATGTGGGACAGCCCAATAATAAAGAATTACAGTAGTCCAATCCTGAAGTAACAAATGCATGGACCAGTTTTTCTGCATCACTCTGAGACAAGATGTTCCTGATTTTAACAATATTACGAAGATGAAAGAAGGCAGTCCTAGAAAGTTTTATATGCGAGTCAAATGATAAATTCTGGTCAAAAATAACTCCAAGGTTCCTCACTGTAGAACTAGAAGCCAAGGAAATACCATATAGAGTAACTATGTAGCTAGATAATTTCTCCCTGAAACGCTCAGGTCCAAAGATAACGACTTCAGTTTTGTCTGAATTTAGAAGCAGACAGTTCTGAGTCATCCAGGTCTTTATGTCTTTAAGACATGCTTGTAGTCTGACCAACCTATTGGGTTCATCTGGTTTTATAGATAAGTACAACTGGGTATCATCAGCACAGCAATGGAAATTTATGCCATGCTGTCTAATAATGTTACCTAATGGAAGCATGTATAAAGTGAAAAGAATCGGTCCAAGCACAGAACCCTGAGGAACTCCATGACTTACTCTGGTGTGTGAGGAAGATTCTTCATTTACAAGAACAAACTGAAATCTATCAGATAAATATGATTTAAACCAGCGTAATGCAGTTCCTTTAATCCCAATAACATGTTCAAGTCTCTGTAATAAGATACTGTGATCGACCGTATCAAATGCAGCACTGAGATCCAACAGGACAAGCACAGACACAAGTCCGCTATCAGAGGCTAAGAGGAGATCATTGGTAACTTTCAGCAGTGCAGTTTCTGTGCTATGATGCACTCTGAATCCTGACTGAAACTCTTCAAACAGATTATTTCTGTGGAAATGATCACAAAGCTGAGCTGCAACTATTTTTTCAAGAACTTTAGACATAAAAGGGAGATTGGATATAGGTCTATAATGAGCCAACACTTCTGAGTCAAGAGTAGGTTTTTTAAGTAAAGGTTTAATTACAGCAACCTTAAAAGGCTGAGGTATATATCCTGTCAACAAAGACAGATTGATCAAATCCAATATGGAAGTGTCAATTAATGGGAAAACCTCCTTGAACAGTCTGGTTGGGATTGGGTCTAAAACACAAGTTGATGGTTTAGAAGAGACTATTGCTGTTGTTAGCTCAGAGAGATCAACTGGACAGAAGCCGTCTAAATACAAATCAGGTTCTAAAGATACTTCTAAAGCTGCTGTACTTGATGATACATCACTGATAATAGTGGGAAGGACTCCATCAATCTTCTCTCTGATAGAAACAATTTTATTGATAAAGAAGCTCATGAAATCATCACTGCTGAGAGTTAAAGGAATAACTGGCTCAGCAGAGCTCGGACTCTTAGTCAGACTGGCTACAGTGCTGAAGAGAAACCTGGGATTGTTCTTATTCTCTTCTATCAATGATGAATAATAAGCAGTTTTAGCTTTACGAAGGGCTTTCTTATACGTTATTAAACTATCTTTCCAGACTAATTGAGACTCTTCTAAAACGCCACTGTCTCTCCAGCTTTCTTGCAGTCTGCTTTAAAGCACACAGCTGTGAATTATACCAAGGAGCCAACCTCTTCTGACTGATTACCTTCCTTTTCAGAGGGGCAACATTGTCCAGTGCTGTACGCATTGAAACTATAGTGCTGTCAACAAGAGAATCAAGTGCTGCTGGAGTAAAGTTTAGGTAGTCGTCCTCTGTCATATCTGCACATGGCAGTGAAGAAAAGGATGATGGAATTAATTCTTTAAATCTGGTTACAGCATCCTCTGATAGACACCTTCTATATGTAGACTTCTTCTCAGAAACTGTATAGTCAAGTAATGTAAACTCAAAGGTTATCAGAAAATGGTCAGATAAGACAGGGTTATGAGGGAACACTGTTAACTGTTCACTCTCAATGCCATAAGTCAGCACAAGATCAAGGGTGTGATTAAGGCAGTGAGTCGGTCTGTGAACACTCTGAGAAAATCCAATAGAGTCTAATATAGAATTAAAGTTCATATTCAGGCTGTCATTTTCAACATCTACATGAATATTAAAGTCACCCACTACAATGACTTTATCTGTACTCAGCACTAACTGGGATAAAAACTCTGAGAATTCAGACAGAAACTCAGAATAAGGGCCAGGTGGACGATACACAACAACAAACACAAGAGGTTTCTGGGATTTCCACTTTGCGTGGGAAAAACTGAGAATCAGAGATTCAAAAGAGCTCAAACTAATCTTGGGTCTGGGACTGATTAGTAACCCTGATGTGAAAAAAGCTGCCACTCCTCCTCCTCTGCCTGTGGTTCGAGGAACGTGAACATTTAAACAGAGGGAGTTGATTCATTAATGCTAACATGATCCTCCTGCTGCAGCCAGGTTTCTGTAAGACTAAATATATCAATATGATGATCACAAATCAACTCATTCACTAACTAAAGCCCCTTTCACACTGCGACCCGCTACCTTAGCGGGTCCAAATTGCAACTTCGACCTGCGTCGAGCAATGTGAACGCTTGGCGTGTTGGTGACCCGTGTCGCCTGAAGCCGAGTTCAGGGGGCGTTGCCTAGAGGCAGAGCATCACACGAAACACATAAAATGCTGGGCGTGTACAATGACGTAGGCACAAGCCATGCGTCGGAGGTAGGGTTAAATACACCTTGAGGACTCGTTTTTGCAATTGTATATGCAGTTCATGGAGATGTTATTTTACGGGGTGTGGATGGTTACAACGTGGGATGCCGCCGAAGAACATATGCGGAGAATACAAGAGCACTATAGTCCCCGACATGTGGCGGTAAATAACGTCCTCTGCTCGGAGGCTGAGGAGCTCGCGGACCTCCTTGTCTCCCCAGTTGGCCATCTTCAAAAATGTCTCGAACTTGATGTAGGCTAAAACAGAGTGAAACTTGTCCTCACCTGTCGCTGTTGTTCTGAATCAGCTGTCCATTCTGTCTTTTAAACTCCTCACGTCACGCCACGCCCACGTCCGACCCGCGTCAATTGCGTTCACATCAAACTCGGCTCGGCAAAAAGACTAGGGTCCGACGCGGGTCGAAAGGCGAGTCGAGTTGACGCGGCAGCCCGGGCAGTGTGAAAGGAACAGCGGACACGCTAAATTCGCGGATTAAACGCGGGTTATTCCTCAGTGTGAAAGGGGCTAGAGACTTCGAAAGGAGAGATCTGATATTCAGCAAACCACATTTAATAGTTTGATGTTTTTGTTCAGTTAAAGTTTTTGTTTTAATTTTTTTTGCACAGGAGGATTTGCTCCTGTACTCCGGCTTCCTCCCACTGTCTGAAAAATCATGTATGTTAGGTTAATTGGCATCTCTAAATTGTCCTTAGGAGTGAGTGTGAGCGTGCATGGTTGTTTGTCTCGTTTGTCTCTATGTGGCCCTGCGATAGACTGGCGGCCTGTCCAGGGTGTACCCTGCCTCTCGCCCATTGACTGCTGGGATAGGCTCCAGCCCCCCCGCGACCCGACCGACGGATTCAGCGGTATAGATAATGGATGGATGGATGGATTTGCTCCTTTTGTGTTAATTGATTGGGTGGGTAGCAGCAGGTGGGAAGCTGCAGAGAAGTGTGTAAGATACAACTCTGCATCCTGGTCTGAGCCCTGGGTTGTCATGTTTTAGGGTGGCAAATAAATTCGTCCATATTTCTAGAAATGAGATCTGCTCCTTCCAAAGTGGGATGGATACCGTCTCTCCTCATCAGACCAGGTTTTCTCCAGAAAGATTGCCAATTATCTATGTAGCCCTCGTTGTTTGCTGGACACCATCTAGACAACCAGCGATTGTAGGACGACATGCGGCTAAACATGTCATCACTGGTCAGATTTGGCAGGGGTCCAGAGAAAACTACGGAGTCCGATATTGTTTTGGCAAAATCACACACCGATGCAACATTAATTTTAGTGACCTCCGATTGGCGTAACCGGGTGTCATTAACGCCGACGTGAATAACTATTTTACCATATTTACGTTTATCCTTAGCCAGCAGTTTTAAATAGGATTCTATGTCGCCCGCTCTGGCCCCTGGAATGCATTTGACTATGGCCGCTGGTGTCTCTAATGCCACGTTTCTGACTATAGAGCTGCCAGTTACCAGGGTTTTGTCCTCAGCGGGTGTGTCGCTGAGTGGGGAAAATCTGTTTGAAGCGTGGACAGGTCGATGGTGAACAACGGGCTTGACTTTAGAGCTATGCCTCTTCCTGACAGTCACCCAGCCACGTTGTAATCCCGGCTGCTCGGGTTCTGCTAGGGGGAGGCTAATTGAGCTAGCTACGCTAGGTGGCTCCACACTGGCTAAAGGGACCTGGCTTGCTATCGGTTGATTTTCAACAGTGCAGAGCCGAGCTTCCAATTCAGATAACCTCGCCTCCAAAACTACAAAAAGACTACATTTGTTACATGTACCATTATCGCTAAAGGAGGCAGAGGAGTAACTAAACATCTGACACACGGAGCAGGTGAAAGCAGGAGATGGAGGGAGAGAACTGGTAGCCATGCTACGCTAGAGAACCAGACACACCGCTAAAAAGTGAGAATAAAGATTAAAGATCTGTAGGAGTGTGTTAGAACAGAACGATAAGCTTTAGAGTTTAACTATGCAAAATTGTGTAAGTTATAGATAGAAATAAAGTGTTTATCAGTACTCCAAGCGGAGCAAGATATTCCACAGTACACAAGCAAGGTAACAGGAAGTGATGCAAAGCGTCACGATCTGTCAAAAAGACACTGTACCCTAGTCTAAGAAGTGGTCCCACATTAAGGTGGAGGTGAAGAAGAAGTGGTCCCACATTAAGGTGGAGGTGAAGAAGAAGTGGTCCCACATTAAGGTGGATGTGAAGAAGAAGTGGTCCCACATTAAGGTGGAGGTGAAGAAGAAGTGGTCCCACATTAAGGTGGAGGTGAAGAAGTGGTCCCACATTAAGGTGGATGTGAAGAAGAAGTGATCCCACATTAACCCATTGAGGCTGGGAAAGCATTGCCGCATTTCTACCTTTAAAGCGGGGGGCGCTGTTGCGTTATTCTACCTTTAAGGCCGAGAAAGCGTACACGTCTTTTTTCATGTATAAGGTTGTTTTGCACCAATTATTGACCTCTGCGCCAATTAAATGCATTATAATAGACACGTGAGAGTGTCGTCATGTTCCTCGTCTCATTGTTTTGAAGTTAAGTTACATCGAACAAGCATGGAGGACTTTCAGTGGGAAGACATTTCAGACGGTAGCGATTGTGAGGAGTTTCTTGGCTTTGATGATGCTGATGAACGTGCTGACCCAATTGATCGAGATTTATGGCTAGCACATATGTTTGAAGATGAAGATAACGACGAGGATGATTTTGAAGGGTTTGAATGTGAGTGGAAGACTGACAATTACCACCGTAATCGATGGAGAGATTTCAACCGCACACCAGGGGTGAAAGTCGATTTACCTGCAGATGCCACACCGTTGCAGGCATTTAATCATATTTTTACTGAGGAGCTTTGGGCGCATCTCGTTTCCGAGACGAATAGATACAGTGACCAGGTACTTCAGACTCCAGCTCGAGCAAAGATGGCAAGGTGGTCACACGTAACTGTGCCGGAGATGAAAACGTTTATTGGAATGTGTATGGGCTCCTTGTGCTGCCAGTACGAAGAGATTACTGGCGATAAAATAAATAGATAAATAAATCATTTAAATATAAAATAAAATTTTATTTTATTACTGTTTTCTAATTGAAAATAGCGCTGTTCCTGCACTTTACTTTTTATTTTATTTTATTACTGTTTTTTTAATTGAAAATAGTGCTGTTCCTGCACTTTACTTTTTACATTTTCTATTTTCGTGAAGGTGTATGTAAACAAACTCAATTTCCAAAGAAAGCCACAGGTGTAAGCTCTCAAATACCTTTTGAATTTTGTTCAATTTTGCTACAGAGGCTGAGAAATCAATCATTTAGTAGGTGTTGACACAATTGCTGAATTTCCAGAAAAACTTCAGGTTTTAGGGGGTCTTTCTGAAATCGCCCATAGGTTTTACAGGCATTCTTTTCCAGGCGTTTTAGGCCTAAATGGGTTAAGGTGAATGTGAAGAAGAAGTGGTCCCACATTAAGGTGGAGGTGAAGAAGAAGTGGTCCCACATTAAGGTGGAGGTGAAGAAGAAGTGGTCCCACATTAAGGTGGAGGTGAAGAAGAAGTGGTCCCACATTAAGGTGGATGTGAAGAAGAAGTGGTCCCACATTAAGGTGGAGGTGAAGAAGAAGTGGTCCCACATTAAGGTGAATGTGAAGAAGAAGTGGTCCCACATTAAGGTGGAGGTGAAGAAGAAGTGGTCCCACATTAAGGTGGAGGTGAAGAAGAAGTGGTCCCACATTAAGGTGGAGGTGAAGAAGAAGTGGTCCCACATTAAGGTGGATGTGAAGAAGAAGTGGTCCCACATTAAGGTGGAGGTGAAGAAGAAGTGGTCCCACATTAAGGTGGAGGTGAAGAAGAAGTGGTCCCACATTAAGGTGAATGTGAAGAAGAAGTGGTCCCACATTAAGGTGGATGTGAAGAAGAAGTGGTCCCACATTAAGGTGGAGGTGAAGAAGAAGTGGTCCCACATTAAGGTGGAGGTGAAGAAGAAGTGGTCCCACATTAAGGTGGAGGTGAAGAAGCAGTGGTCCCACATTAAGGTGGAGGTGAAGAAGAAGTGGTCCCACATTAAGGTGGAGGTGAAGAAGAAGTGGTCCCACATTAAGGTGGAGGTGAAGAAGAAGTGGTCCCACATTAAGGTGGAGGTGAAGAAGAAGTGGTCCCACATTAAGGTGGATGTGAAGAAGAAGTGGTCCCACATTAAGGTGGAGGTGAAGAAGAAGTGGTCCCACATTAAGGTGGATGTGAAGAAGAAGTGGTCCCACATTAAGGTGAATGTGAAGAAGAAGTGGTCCCACATTAAGGTGGAGGTGAAGAAGAAGTGGTCCCACATTAAGGTGGAGGTGAAGAAGAAGTGGTCCCACATTAAGGTGAATGTGAAGAAGAAGTGGTCCCACATTAAGGTGAATGTGAAGAAGAAGTGGTCCCACATTAAGGTGGAGGTGAAGAAGAAGTGGTCCCACATTAAGGTGGATGTGAAGAAGAAGTGGTCCCACATTAAGGTGAATGTGAAGAAGAAGTGGTCCCACATTAAGGTGGATGTGAAGAAGAAGTGGTCCCACATTAAGGTGGATGTGAAGAAGAAGTGGTCCCACATTAAGGTGGAGGTGAAGAAGAAGTGGTCCCACATTAAGGTGAATGTGAAGAAGAAGTGGTCCCACATTAAGGTGGAGGTGAAGAAGAAGTGGTCCCACATTAAGGTGGATGTGAAGAAGAACTGGTCCCACATTAAGGTGGAGGTGAAGAAAAAGTGGTCCCACATTAAGGTGGAGGTCAAGGAGAAGTGGTCCCACATTAAGGTGGAGGTGAAGAAGAAGTGGTCCCACATTAAGGTGGATGTGAAGAAGAACTGGTCCCACATTAAGGTGGAGGTGAAGAAAAAGTGGTCCCACATTAAGGTGGAGGTGAAGGAGAAGTGGTCCCACATTAAGGTGGAGGTGAAGAAGAAGTGGTCCCACATTAAGGTGGAGGTGAAGAAGAAGTGGTCCCACATTAAGGTGGAGGTGAAGAAGAAGTGGTCCCACATTAAGGTGGAGGTGAAGAAGAAGTGGTCCCACATTAAGGTGGACGTGAAGAAGAAGTGGTCCCACATTAAGGTGGAGGTGAAGAAGAAGTGGTCCCACATTAAGGTTTTGGTCAGATGGAAAGGTGAGGGGAGAAGTTCAGTGATAGGCAGGTGGTCGGCCACTCGGTTCTCATGCTCCTCTTTCAGCTGTCCTGTGCAGGTTGTATAAGGCTGTGAGAGGAGTACTGATGGTGGATGGGAGCTCTGTGCTTCCAACGTGAGGCTAATGCTTTCACTCCCTCGGCTTTTCTTCTCACATTGCTCGTGTGGCTACCAACACGTTTGGATTCTGTCAAAAAGTGATCTTCACCACTTGAATTAACAGGGCTACGACGAGGAGGAGTTGCAATGAATTTAAATGTTGTAAAGAGTTTGCTGGTGTGTGTTCATAAAAGTGTTTAAGCTAAGTTTTTCACTTCACTGTCACTACTCTCTACTTTTCTCAATTATACATTGAAAAGCCATTGGTCTAAAAAACAACTTATGATGAAAAGAAATGGTGGAAAAAACCAGCATTGGCAACACACATGCATAGTTATGCTAATTATCTCTAAGTGGGACTTATTTACCAGATTATTTGTCTGGTGGAAGCTGCAGTGTTTGAAGATCATCATTCAAATCTCTTACATTACCTTGATTCTATCTGTGAAAGCTCCATGTAAAACTTTGACCTGTATATTTTTATTTATTCATGTCATTATTTATTTATCTGTATCACGGAGCGAAGCGTGAGAAGAACAACCTTCCCCTGACAATCCCTCCCACAACAGGATGTGCACATACATGTAAACACACACGGGCCTATGCCCTTAAGCTATAACACACATATCACATTAACTCAACATGCAATACTTCTGTTTAATTCATCTTTAATTCACACATGGGCAGCAGGAACTACAGGGGTCGTCCAGAGTTCAACAGTCTCACAGCTTCCAGGTAGAAGCTGCTCCTCAGTCTGGTGGTCCTGCTCTTAATGCCCCGCAGCCTCCTGTCTGAGGGGAGGGGGACAAACAGTGGGGGTGCAGGGTGAGTGGGGTCCTTCATGATGCAGAAGGCCTGCTTCCTCAGAGCACCAAGGATGAATATGCTGCTCATGCTAGAGAAGAAGGATTTAATCAGCTTCTTTTTCTTTCTTTTTTTACTGAAACTGTATATGATACACACACACACATATATATATATATATATATATATATATATATATATATATATATATATAAATAAATAATGGATGGATAATGAATATTAAATGACCAGTTTTGCTCCCCTCAGATATGGATTTGTCTGAGTGGTTTAAGTTCTTCTGAACTCATAATGGACACTAGTCCAGTCAGCGGTGCCGTAGTTCTTGGCATGAGATCATTCTTTGATAAGATGACCTCGATCTGGGTGTGTGCTGCCTGCAACAGGGTGCTCAACCAACAGCATGCTGCCGCATCCTTAAGTGTGATCCCAATCCTTCACAAATGTTTTCTTTCAACTCTAGTTTAAACCGTTTCTTCTCATTTTCTGTATTGTCAGGCGGTGGAGAGGAAATGGGAGCCAAGGCATCGCAGGTGGAGGCCTCTGGGCCCACCTCCAGACTGGAGAACATTGAGGCAGCGTATGAAGGTGGTGATGAGGAGGGTGCCAGGGAGCTGATCAGACAGGCCTGCTGTGTGGAGTGCTGCGCAGGGATCTACACGGATGGCGTGAGTCTCAGGCTGCATTGCTGCTGGGACCATTACAGTCTCATGTGGGGTCATGACTTTCATTCCGGTTACTGCTGTCAAAATGAATGCTTTTTCTAACGCAGTCCAACTTTATCTCTGATAAAAAGGTTATCACTGTTATTGCCAGTGATTTTAGAATTGGATGCAGAATCCCATGTCAGCTGATAGACTGTACCAACCTTGCATCACAAGTGAAAGGGGGAATTTCAGCAGAATTGTCCTACTCATAAGTCAGCACAAACCAGGAAGTGACTTGGTCGGTCAGTGTTTGATGTTAGCAGCTCGATGAGTCTGTTTACTGGCTTATTTTCACCCTCTGGAGGAGAAATATTCTGCCCTTTTTTCTTTAGATGTCCTTACATTGGTAAAAGAAAACCAAGCAAGACATTTGTATTTTAAGAAAAACAAAGAGATGCACATAGCAATGCGTGTTACCATGGGAACATTACAGCCATCTTCCTCTGAAAAAAGTCTCAGCAGTGTCCCAGATCTTATGAAATACATTCCCCGTCTTCATTCTAGAGCTAACGTTCTCCAGGTGCAGATTTTTTGCCTTTTTTCCTCAGCCACAAATCATATGTTGGCACTAAATCTGTTTTCCACACACACAAGATTAATTTCTTCTCAGTCATCGTCCCAAACATAACAGCCCTCCTCTCATATTTGCATGGGGCAAGGAGCTTACGACTTGTAGGACAGCATTAAGCGGATCGGGTGCACAGTGATTACCTAATGCTACACAGTGTCATGGTTTTTGGTAGATATTTGACCCACATGCAAAGATTCTCTCAGGACGTAGAAGATGGTTAAAGTTTATTTCACAAAGAAATGATGAAGTGTCTCTTTGTCCGGGGCAGCTGGTGAGGAGGCTGGAGTAATTGGAGCTCTGCAATGGGAAGTGAAGAAGGGGTGTTCTAGAATGTTTTGCCAGGAAGAGGTTGTGGAAGGACGACTTACATGTGACAAAAGCCCCTTTCATAACGGGGGAAGAACCCGCGTTTAATCCGCGAATTTAGTGTGTCCGCTGTTCCTTTCACACTGACGATCCGGGCTGGGGTGTCAACTCGAGTCGCCATTCGACCCGCGTCGGACCCTAGTCTTTTTGCCGAGCCGAATTTGATGTGAAAGCAATTGACGCAGGATGGACGTGGGTATGGCGTGACGTGAGGAGTTTAAAAGACAGAATGGACATTTGATCAGAACAACAGCGACAGGTGAGGACAAGTTTCACTTCAAGTTTTACTCTGCAAGTTCGAGACATTTTTGAAGATGGCCAACTGGGGAGACAAGGAGGTCTGCGAGCTCCTCAGCCTCCGAGCAGAGGACGTTATTTACCGCCACATGTCGGGGACGGTGAAAGATGGACCTCTGCTGGAAGGTGCCTATGTCATTGTACACGCCCAGCATTTTATGTGTTTCGTGGGACGCTCTGCCACTAGGCAACGCCCCCTGAACTCGGCTTCAGGCGACACGGGTCACCTAATACGCCAAGCGTTCACATTGCTCGACGCGGGATGAAGTGGCAATTTGGACTCGCTAAGGTAGCGGATCTCAGTGTGAAAACAGCTAAAGATGACTGGAAGTCTGCCAGGGAGAGGGGAGTGGAAGCTCGGGGCTTGGGTCCAAGGGAGGTTTCCAGGTGAGCTCCAGAGAGTCCGAGGGTCCTTGGGGAAATCCAGAGGGAGTTTGCAGTTGGTGTGAGTTGGAGGGCGGACAGAGTTCGCAGGGTTGTTAACAGGGAGGAGGAGTAGTCCAAGAATCCAGTAGAGATTAATGAGGGCACGAGATTACTGAAGAGCTTGAGATGACTGAGATCAGGCGACAACGGGAAGGTAACCTTGGTGAGAAACACAGAGAGGTTAAGGCTCTGTTTACATTAATTCATTTCACCATTTCTTCGTGTCGGCGTCTTGAAAACTATTTACATTTACACACAAAGTTGCTGTCCTCTCAATAAAAGCCTAACTGTTTACTCTGAAACGGGGATCGGCTGATTCGCTAGTCACATGACTAATCAGCCATCACATCACATGATCGCCCTTGCATCTAAAAGCTTGTTGAATCTGGCGCCTCCTTGCCACGTATTGTTGTGCACAGCGTACTACCAGCAGTAGGACATGGAGCAGGCTCCCATGCTGATCGTGGTTGTCCATGATTTCCATATTCTTCTCGATGACACGAATAGAAAGGAAGTGTGTAACTGAAGTGAAGCACGCCTGTTTGTTTTTAGTTTCCCAGCACTCAAGTCACATGACCAACGATACCAGCCTAGCGAATCAGGGAGGAGTACGTCATAGTGATGTTGTCCAACCAGGACGAGTAGCTAGAGCTCAGCACTGCGGATCCTCGTTTCTCACCGTTTACAAATGCTAAAATCAGCATCGTATGCGAATGCTTTCGTGGGCTCCGGCGTCTTTGGCCCAATCCCAATTCTATTTTCTACCCCTTCGCCTACCCCTCGCCCCTACCCCTCGCCCCTTCAAACGTAGGGGTAGGCGAAGGGCTAAGAATGTCACCCCTTCGAATTGGGACAGCACTTCACACTCACGAACGTAATAAGTCCGCGCCGTCAGTTGTTACGTAACCAAAAGCGACAGCTTTAGCCAGAAGTAAACAAACATGACCGGTGCTGTGGTGTTCGCGCTGTCCTGGGCTATTCGGATATTTTTAGAAATATCTGCGTCGAATCGACGGAGTGCCATCAGGCGAAGGCGTCTTCGACATGTGGGAGCATTGCTGGATCTTGTTACGGTATGTAGAATGATAAATTAATTTAAATAACGTGTGTGAGTGAGCAGCTGGTAGCTTCCAGAGCCGGCGTGTGAATATGATTGTGTGTGTGTGTGTTTGAAAGTGCTTCTAACTGTACATTTGTGATATCGTGTAATATAGAAACAATTTGCTTGTCTCGTTGGATTTGCTGATTTATTGACTGGAGTAATATCCTAACCTGGCTAACCTAGCTGAAAGCATAAGCTAACGTTTAGCCTTTGTTACTCGCCTCGTTCCGTTTGGAATAAACAATGCGTTTTTGAAGCGGTTTTCTTTGTACCAGGTTCAGATTTGATGACTTAAATAAATGCACTGCATTGTGTGTGCTATCAATGTGTTGGTTTGGGAGGATGAAAGCCTGATCTTTCCATGTTTTTCTTTCCAGCAGACGGGTCGTCCTACAAATTATTGCCCATTGGACCACAACACGTACCCCAATTTTTTTGTTATCCCTTGTATAATAAATCTCTTCATAGCAATATCCGTTCCAGTCGTTCATATGATGTTGATGTGATAATCATGCTCACAAACCTTTTGTCCTTAATTTCTTTTATTAGGCTCAAATTACAGACTGGTAAGGCAGCTTGTTTTCAGAAATAACAGCTTAAAGTGTCTGCTGTAAAGTGTCTGCTGCAAATATGGACAATATACAGTATGAATATAAACAGTATGAATATAAACGGGCAACAGTGCAATCATCGAGAACGAGATGACTGGAGCAGGAACAGTGAAGGTGCATGGCACATCGGAGGTGCTGGGCTCAGTGATGTTCTGGGGGAACAAGACATGACATTATAGCATGTACTTTCATCCATTGTAAAAAATTTAAAAAAGGTGTTTCAGAATGCGGTAGTGGTGGCTGTGTGTACAATAGGTGCATGGCGCATCAACTCACCGTAAAGTTTGTCTATCATGCGCTCAAACAGAGCTAAAAAGCGCTCCGTTTTCTGCTCGTGGCGCTTCTGCTCCTTCAGGCTCTCCTGTATCAGGTAATCCATTATGGGATTGGACTTCCTACTTCTTTTTGGGGATGGGGATGACTTTAGAAACAGATCTTCGTTTTCGGCGCTAAACCTGATCAGGCTCTTTGTGCTTGAGTCCCTGTGAATCAGTCACGTATATGAATACTTGTGATAATAGGTAGCGAAATGACGCTCATGTCACTCAAAAGGAACTTCTCTATGGTTAACCAACTACATTGCTTGTAAATACTCATGTTACAATTTAAAAAAACAACTCTTTCGCAGCACCTTCACATGGATTGACCAATTACTCCATGTAAAATAGCGACTTTTCCCATGTGCGTTCATAGCAGAAAACAACTACACATTGCCACCATGTTAAACTCACACAATACACCAGTTATCACAACCTAAAACGATTAAAACAGTTAAATTATGGCAAAAAGATAGAAGAACTTACATTTGTGTGGTGCTCTTGCTTCTGCCATTTTTAAAAAGACTCACGATCTCCCGGTAGTCGCGTTGTACTCTGGGAAATATATCATACCCCTTCAAACGGAGTCTGCCTGGCCGAAGCCCTCCGTTTCAAAGGCTACAACGGAGGGGTAGGGTTAAGGGGAAGGGCTTTGGAAGAGTATTGGGACAACACTACCCCTTCACGTGAACGCGCAAAACGGAGGGGAAGGGGTAAGGGGTAGGGCCAAGGGGTGAATTGGGATTGGGCCTTTGAATCCTTCCACCTATGAAGTCGTATTCCAGTATTTTAATGTAAATGGACAGTGCATCCGCGATAGAAACGATATAGAAACAGATTAGTATAAATGGCACCTAAGTCTGCAAAGTCTGGCTTCAGAAGAGGAATCTGGCCCAACCAGGAAAACACAAAGAGCGGCTCCGAATACCATGTATGGCTAACACTCAGGCGCCGAAGGACTGGCAACCTGCTCCTCTTACCCTGCTGCTGCTGATTCTTGATGAGACGCAGGTGTGAGCAATAATCTCCAGACCCCCCTCCATGTTGGCTCCAGGACTCCCCCTAGTGGAGAAAACAAAAACCCAAACCCCAGCTTCCTAAGAGAGAAACAGGAAAAATGCTCTTTCGGTTTGTAGTACGAGCCCTACATTACCACAAATCTCGAATGTTAGAGTACTCATAGCAGATATACCGTACATCTGTTGTAAGCAGGAGAGACGTAAAAGAAAAAACAAAAGGCTGCAGCTTTTTCCTGGAATACTGAAGTCTACGTTTTGAACCACTTGTATATTCATGCATATTCATCAGACATTCATCTCAAATGACATGAAGTATGTCTTCACCCAGTTCCTCTGTCCATATCTGTTTAAGTCCTGTGGGACTCAGCTGAACTTTAGAATGAAGAACTGAAAAAATAAGTCAGGTCAGTATTTCTAACAAAATCATGAAATTGTTCATATGGAATGGAAACCTCTTTCAGCTGAGTAAATGAAATGAGACTTCATCTGATATATATTTATTCCTAAACAGCATCCTCCAGGCCTGGTACATGGGCTGATTTTCAAAGATCTGGGCATCCATATGTGCTTTTGGAATTTAGTGTCTAACTTTATCTGCCTCCATATATTTAAGGTGTTATCTATTAAAAAACTGTTGCAGAAGTATGATTTGTTCACTGTAGCAGAGCTATTGATCAGAGCAAGTTGGGAGGTCATCTTATAAAACAGTCATTCTTCACAAAGCCAAGATGGACAGGAATGTTTTCCACCATAAAATGATAGACAGATGAGCAGACCTCTTTGGTTTGCAAATTCAAATACATATGAGGATCTTTAGGCTACGTGCCCACGACAACGCTCTGAAGCATAAACGCAGATGTCCGTTTTTTTCCTCCACAATTTATCTGCGTTCTCACGAGCGTCTTGAGGGTGGATATCTGTCTATCCATGGGAACAGGGAAAACGTATAAAACTCATAAAACTCGCAGTTTGCCGATGTAGTATGCACGCCCCGGACGTAGGTGGCAGTAGCAACAATACCTTTGGTATTGTTATATGAGTTATATTGTTACATATTGATAAATATGAGAAATGCCTGTTTTGTGGCTACTTCCTCCGCGTCAGTTGGAAGAAAATGGCGAAGCGCGGCGGCAACAACAGTACGCCTTCAAACTTTGTTTGGACAGATGATGAGGTCCAGTTGCTCCTGAACACGACACTGAAATACAAAGCAAGGAAGGCAGTGGATAATGTGGATTGGGAGAGTGTCCAAAATAAATATAGTGAGATATGGGAGTCGTTCATGGAGAACTACCTACTTAACGTGTGCAAAAAACGCACTTCTGCGTTTTGAACTGTTCCTATGGCGACGAAAGGTTGGAAAGTTTTCAAGATCTCCACTCTCGAGGGCGTTTGTGTTTTCTCCGTTTTGAACTCCTAAAAACGCCGTCGCCGTGTGCAAGATAGGCACATCTGTCGAAATGTTCTGCGTTTATCTGTCGTTACCGTTGTCGTGGGCACGTAGCCTTAGTGGCAGAAATGCCCAAATAGGAAGAGAACCTTCTCTCTGCCCACTTTCAAATCCCTCCAAAAATTTGGCGTTAGTCAACTTTTATCCAGGTTGTTGGATCCATAGAAGTCACCAGAAGAATTAGAGCCATAAGAGGAGGAATTGATGTTTCTGGATTTAAAATTATTAAAAGAATGTCATTGGCATACAGGGAAATTTTATGCTTGATGCCATTTATATGCCATTTATTCTTAGGCAAAGCCCTGGAACAAGTTGTATACCAACAGCTTACTGACTCTCTCCTGTCTAACAAAGCTTTTTTTTTTAACAAGGTATTTTTATTTAGTTTTACAAATTATAGTTTACAATTTACCATAGGTCCAACAGGAGACACAGGAAAAGGAAAAAAAAAAAAAATGAACCGAAAATCCCATCCACCCCCCACAAATACCAGACTCAATATAAAAATAAAAAAAAACATATATATATATATATATATATACACACAGTATATACACATATCCATCCATCATCTTCCGCTTCTCAGCTTAAGCAGAGAACACATATATATATATAATAATAATAATGATGATGACTGAGGACAACAGCAGAGGTTTACAGTACTATATTGTCTGCCTCCATATCTTCGACAAACAATAAGAAAGGCTGCCAAATGTTATAAAATTTTCTAGTAGACCCTTATTGTGTATCTGATCTTCTCCAACTTGATATGGTACGTGATTTCCCTAATCTGTATGTTGGAGGTGCTGGGTCTTTCCATTTCAATAATATCAGTCTTCTAGCTAGCAGAGAAAAGAAAGCCACCATTATTCTTTCCCACAACTCAAGACGGGAGTCTATCTGGGTTACACCATAAAGTGCAATGAATGGAGACGTTGCAAGCCTTTTCGCAAAGATCTTAGAAAAGGTCTCAAAGATGGGCTGCTAGAAAGTGCAAAGCTTTGGACATGTTCAAAACGTGTAAGAGCGTGGCTGGATCTCGCCCACATCTATCACAAGTGGGGTCTATGTCAGCATTGATCCTAGAGAGTCTAACTTTAGACCAGTGCAGACGGTGTGCAATTTTAAACTGAATGACAGCATGTCTAAGACAAATGGAAGATGAAAAAATTCCGTGTATTATTTTGTGCCAGGTGTCGTCTGTGATTTGCTCATTTAGATCTGTCTCCCATTTATTTTTGAGGAGGTCCAAAGGCATCAAGTTCTGAGAAAACAGTATTTCGTATATTGTGCTAATAGTTCGTTTTCTGACTAGTTTACAATCAAAAATTTAGTCCAACAGGCCAGTTGGAGGACGTAAGGGAGAGCATTTAAAGTTTGAGAATACAAAATTCCGAAGCTGCAGGTATCGATAAAAATGTGATTTGGGAATGTGATATTTTTGTACCGACTGTTCAAAGAAGGCAAAGCTGCCATCAATATACAGGTTGGACAGTGCTACCATACCTCTTCTGGACCACATATCAAAGTCCCCATCTATCAACGATGGAACAAACATATGATTCATTGCAATTAGTGCAGCCTGAAATAAATCCGTAAGTGCAAAGGACCTTGTAAATTGGTTCCAGATCTTGATTGAGTGCAAAACAACCGGGTTAGAGGTAAAGTTAGAAATGGGCTGCGTAAATGGCAACCTAGAACACAGCAAGGCTTTTAAAGAAGTGGAATTTACAGATGCCCCCTCCTGACTTAGCCACCCAGTGTCCGTGCCGCCATTACTGTCACCCATCCAATATAACAATACATGAATGTTAACCGCCCAATAGTAATACAAGAAATTAGGGAGTGCCATCCCTCCCATTGAGCGAGGTCTCTGAAGAACAGTTCTTTTTATCTGGGGTGGGTTTTTTTGTTCCAAATAAAACTTGATATCTGATTATTTAATTTGGTAAAAAAAAGACTTAGTTAAAAAGATGAGAAGCTGCTGAAATATATATAAAAACTTGGGCAGTATATTAATTTTTATTGTAATAATTCTTCCACCCAGAGCGAGAGGCAGGGGATCCCATCGTTCGATATCCTGATTTAGGTTTGATAACGGTAAGATAAGATCATAAGATCTTTATGTTTATCTGTAATCCATATGCCGAGATATTTGAATTTTTTGGGGCTAATTTTAAAGGGGAGTGAATTTAAGGATGTCTCATCGTTACTAGTACCAACAGGCATCAGCTCACTTTTTTGAACATTGACCCTGTCGCCGGATAATTTGCCAAATTCTGTTAGTAAGACCATTAGCTTAGGAAGACTCGAAAGGGGTTGTGATGTATATAGTAGCATGTCATCCACATAAAGCGAGACTTTGTGCTCCTCCCCTGCTCGTTGAATTCCTCTGATATCAGTATTTTGCCTCAGAGCTAGAGCTAGGAGTTCCATTGCAACTGCAAAAAGAAGCGGTGACATGGGGGATCCCTGTCTTGTGCCACGTTTAAGCTTGAAAAAAAGGGGAAAATTATTATTAGTACGAACAGCAGCCACTGGAGAAGCATATAAATGTCTGATCCATGATATGAATTTATTGCCAAATCCAAACCTCCCCAGTGTGCTGAAAAGATAGCCCCACTCCACCCGGTCGAACGCCTTTTCAGCATCAAGTGAGAGGACGAACTCTGGCACACCAGGTGGAGAGGGACTATAGAGGATATTAAAAACAAAAAGCTTAAAAATTAGCTCTTTAAGAGAGCTGTTAAATCCTATTTCAGATGAATGTCTTATTTCAAACACTGTGCTCTTCCTGGATTTATTTTGGACATTTTATTTTTTCTTATCTCATCACTGCGATTTTTGCATTGTAAAGCTGTTTCCATACTTTGGTGTCTCTCCCAATCATATGCATGTTAAAATAGATGGATGAATTAATAATTATTGCTCGAGTACAAAACTAAACCCCCATTATCATTATTATCATTATAAACTCAGGCCAATGATCACTCAGAGTCTGTTTGGACTTTTTCTCACTCTCAGGGCTGAATGAGAGAAAAAGGAAGCAGGTTTGAGAAGAGATACTCTTAGGGTGTGAGCATTTATGACAAAGAGAACATAAACCTAAATTGGGAATATTATGGCTCAAAAAGCATTTGAAGCTTTTCATTATTCATTATTCATTATTTCCTGTGATGCTGCTGCACAGCTGATCTTTAGTTAGAAACCTCAGGCCTCAGGCCAAGCCTCCAACTCTGTTGATTTTTTCTTTTTCTCTTATAGGTCTCTTATTAGTGCGTTGACGCTGAAAAAAATTATTAACTTCTGTCAATGAACTTTGGGATCAAATATATCATAAACTTTTTCCTTCTGTATTATGCATGTGCTTGATTCTTAGGCTCTCGTTTGTTTTGAAAACATTTTGAACACACACACTCAGCCTCAGTGGAGCAAACTCACACACTCTTTTTTCTGCATTTCTCCAGTCCAGTTTACAAATGTATCTGTCCCTCGTTTTTCTTCTAACCTCGGGACCATTTTCTGCCATCTTTCCAAAGTGTCAACAAGCACCGACCCCAACGAGCCGGGTTTACATTTTTTCCAGTCGTCAATCAATTTCTGTGACATATTCAAAAGTTATACACGTGTCCTTCAGAGTGAATGAAATGGCGTAATGCCCGAATTCGGAGCCGGTCAAGAAACTTCTATGCAGAACCTATGCGTTCTGTGCGCTTGATCGCTGGTGGTCCACCCACTCCACTCATTCGTTTTATTTCAACACTCTGGGTCACCCACTAAATACTGTTCCCCCTTTTTATCTATACCAATGCCCCCATTTTGAAACAGAACCACTTGAGATCTGCATGATATGAGCAGTAAAATATCAATCAAGCAGGAACCACCCACATTTTCAAGGAAAACAAAAAATTAAAAATTAAAAAACTCTTTCCCTGTGTCCTTACAGTATAAATTTGCTCAGTCAACCCAACTAATTTAGGGGATTATAGACGCATCGTAGCCCGGAGTCTTCAATCCTTTGTCCCAACACCCGTCAGGGGAGAAGACCTTCCGTCCCGGAATCCACCTAATTTTATTTAACTAGTCGACCCAACTAAATTATGGGATTTAATAACTACTTCATCCATGGAGCTCTTCGTGCACGGAAACCTCTCAATTTTGAAGACAAGTTCCCCGAATGGGATATTCATTTATAAGATGAATTTATCTTGTCTTTTTTTTGTTAAAATTCACTTGTCAGGACACTTATTCACTTTCCCTGCGTGAGACTATGTGTTTATACTTGACGTGTTACCATTCAATGCAAATATCAGACAGTAAATTCACACTTGGATTTACCATGATCAGAGGACTCCTTAATTCAGACAACTTCATTTAGGTTGACCAATATGCAGAAATTTCACATTTAGTCGTACAAAAGGTTTTCTGCTCACCTTTAGTTCTGGCGCCTCAAATTGTCTGAAAAAAAGTTGTCCTCCCGATCACCTCCAGCCGTCCTCCCTCGCACGGGGGTCTATGAGTCAGCCAACGGTCGTCACGGCACCATTTTGTTAGATTCGGTTCTTTAATTGGAAGCTCAAGAACGGACCGGAGTAATTCAAGTGAAAATAAAGTGTTTATTGGTCGTCACACGTCAAAGCATATCAGCGCTGGGCTCAGTGGAACAGAGCTCCCGCAGGAAGTCCGTCAGGCTGAGCCTCGACTTCCGGTTATCATTTGCATTTATAGCCTCATAGATTGGACTCACATTCGACCGAGTATGATTGGACATGAGTAGGTTCAACATGCTTCGTCATATTCTCTGGATCAGCCAAAACAATGTGTGTGTGTGTGTGTGTGTGTGTGTGTGTATCTGCCCTTGCTTTCCCAATTGTTTTGTCTTCCCATTCCTGGATCACTTTAGGTCATCATGGAAAAGTACTGAGACTATTTCATTTATAATGTCTAAGAACAAAGCCAATTTTTACAGGCGTCTGACATTGAAAAAGAGGAGTGATTCTTAATAAAAACCTGTTTGTCAGGAAGGAAGAACACCCTCCAATCGGCATGCCAGAACCTTGGCAAGGATTTTTGCATCCGTGTTAAGGAGAAAGATCGGGTGGAATGAATTGCACTCCAAAGGGGTTTTCCCTTTTTTGAGAATTACAGAGATTACTGCTTGGCGCATGGTCGGAGGTGTAAGGTCTTAAGTGAAAGTGATTCTTCAAAAACTGACATTAGTAAAGGGGCAAGTTGCTCTGAGAATGTTTTGATGGAATCTGTCGGATATCCGTCTGGCCCTGGGAACTTGCCACTTTGCATAGATCTGATTGCAGATATTATTTCCAGGGCGGAGAAGTCTTTCTCCAATGAATCAGCTATGTTTGGGTCTACGGATGGAACATGTAGGGATCTTAAAAAGTCCTCCAGCACGGAGGATGTAGTTGTACATTCTGTTACGACCCAGCTCAGCCAGGGGGGGAAGGAGAAGTAACATTAAAGAAAATAAAAATACCCAGATGTTTTAAGGTGAAATAGTTGAGTGTTTATTTTAACAATCCACAAGTCAAACGAGAAGGGTCTCAAAACAGTACCCCAAATAAAACTCCAAAACAAATAATTACATCTTTAAAAAAAGAGGTAATTCAAAACTCTAAACAAAACCAAAACTGAGCCCAAACAAAAAACAAACCAAGAGGCTTCAAAGCCAGTTTTGTCAAAAATGACCAAAAACCAAAACACAGGACTCTTCTAAAACAACCAAGTTCTAGTAACCTTCAGAACATAAAAACAAACAAAGCCACAACAGCACAAGCTAATAACCTCTTAACACACACTGTCCCGTGAACGGGACGCTGACGCCATTTTGTTTACAAATTTTTAACGAAATTGATGTCATACGGCATGTACACAAACATATAATTGTAATGCCGCATACCGTTTGAAAGCTGAAACCGTCAGCTATCGTTTGAGCCCAACCACGAAGAACAACACTCTCCACAGCACTAACAGTAGTGTGATCTTCTCTGTATGTGACGCCATGGTATTTGCAACTGAAAACAGCAATGCAATTGACACTTCAGGCATAAACCTGGAAGTGTTACCTTTCCAATGGTACCAAGTACATGCATGTATCTACAACCATGTGGGATCTCTGCTACTTTCAAGTTAGGTATGCCAATTTCGCAAATGAAGTTTGAAAAAGGGGGTGTGTTCTAAAGGGATAAAGCAACACCCAGCAAAGAGGCAAGCTGTTCTCACAAGGGAACCACAGCCGCGCCTTCTGGTAGGAAGAGGAGGTTTAAATAGGGAGGCCTCTTCAGTGATTGGTCAGAGCAGGAGTAGGCCTCAACCAGGAGTCGAGCTGCATCCAGTTCCCTCAGTGGAGGCAGCAGTCAGGAACCTACACGGGAAAAATAAACATACAAGGCCACTGGCCGTAACACCTCCCCTCCTAAAACCTAAACCAAAGGGTTAGGTAACAAACAATTCCTTTATTCACCAAATTAAATTAAATCTATACTCTAGACAAAGCATCGGCCAAGAAGTTGACTGCACCCCGTTTGTGTTTAATGCTAAGATGATAATCTTGCACTAATAATGCCCAACGCATAAGCCTTTGATTATGGTTGTACATCCGCGATAAGAAAACAAGGGGGTTATGGTCAATGTACACTGTAATCGGTACAGGACTAGATCCTAGGTATACCTCAAAGTACTGAAGGGCCAAAAGTAAAGCCAGGGTCTCTTTCTCAATGATGGAGTAATTTAGTTGACTTTTGTTAAATTTACGGGAGAAGTAACAGACAGGATGATCAGCTCCGTCTTCAGCTTCCTGTAATAAAACAGCTCCAGCTCCCACAGCACTAGCATCTACTTCAAGTTTAAATGCCTTAGTCATATCTGGAGGAGAAAGGACAGGAGCATGAGACAAAAGAGATTTTATATTTTCAAATGCATGTTGGCATTCGGGAGTCCATTCAAAACTTACTTTTGGGCTCAGCAGGGAAGTAAGAGGATGAGCTATGGTTGAAAAGTTTCTACAGAAGTTTCGGTAATAACTAGCCATGCCCAGAAAACGGCGAAGGGCTTTTCTAGTGTTAGGGACTGGAAACTCTGAGATGGCTGTTATTTTGGCTTCCACAGGACGTACTTGCCCGTGACCAACTTCTCTACCCAAGTAAGTGACAGTTGCTTTTCCAAAGTCACACTTGGCTAGATTTAAGGTAAGAGATGCCTCGGCAAGTCTGGTGAATACCTGTTTTAAGACGCTCATGTGTTCTTCCCACGTAGAAGTAAACACAATGAGATCATCAAGATATGCATTGCAGTTTGGCAACCCGGACAAAACTGTGTTAACCAAACGTTGAAAGGTGGCCGGTGCATTACACATCCCAAAAGCCATGACTGTATATTGCAAGAATTGGTCTGGTGTTACAAATGCAGAAATCTCTGATGCATGGTCAGTAAGTGGGACCTGCCAGTATCCCTTTAATAGGTCCAGTTTACTTACAAATTGGGCAGTGCCAATGGTATCAACACAATCCTCTATTCGAGGAAGTGGATATGAGTCAATAACTGTAACAGAATTGACTTTTCGGAAATCTGTTATGAATCGAGGAGAACCATCAGACTTAGTCTCTAAAAGACACGGGGAACTCCAAGGGCTGTTACTTTGTTTAGCAAAACCATATTTTAGCATGTAGTCTGTCTCATTTTTCATTATAGTCCTTTTGACTGGATTGATTCGGTAAGGGTGTTGTTTTTTTGGCTTGGCACCAGCAACATCAATATCATGCTTCAGGACTGAGGTCTGTGTAGGTACATCCTTAAACAGTCCTGAAAATTGATTGACTAAGGAAATAATGTCATTCCTTTGTTTCTCTGCGAGATGTGAAAGCCGGTTAGGCAGCACCTTTAACATGTCAGAGTTTGGTAGTCGTGGACTTTGGTATGAAATGGGACGTAATGTCAAACCATCTTCTTTAGTGGATTCAGCACAATTTGTTACAATCAGTGCTGAGGAACCGATGGAAGGTAGTGATTGATCCGTTTGAAATTCATGGGTAATATTTGGTTCTCGAGTACAGTAAGGCTTCAACATATTTATGTGACAGATTCGAGTCTTCCTCCTCCGTTCAGGAGTACTGATTACATGTCATCTTCGATGACATAATCCAAAATGTTCTCCTGGGGAGAAACATTTTCTTCCAGGAGTTTCTCTTTGAGGATTTTAAGAGGACTACGGAGTGTATGACCAAATACCAACTCTGCTGGACTAAATCCTAGGGATTCATTAGTGGATTCTCGAGCTGCAAATAAGACAAAAGGTATGCCTTCATCCCAGTCCTTTTCAGCTTCAGCACAATATTTTCGTAACATAGATTTTAATGTCTGATGCCAACGCTCTAAAGCTCCTTGTGATTCAGGATGGTATGCACTTGAAACTATGTGCTGCATGTTCAATTCTTTAATAACTTGTTTGAAAAGTTTTGATTGAAAGTTTGTGCCTTGATCAGATTGAATTGTTCGTGGGAAACCAAAAGTGGAGAAAAACTTGATCATTGCTTTTACTACTGAACTGGAATTAATCTTACGTAGAGGGATGGCTTCAGGGTAACGAGTTGAGGCACACATCAAGGTAAGCAAAAACTGATTGCCAGACTTTGTGCGAGGGAGTGGACCAACACAGTCCATTATGATTCGTTCAAAAGGCTCTCCAACCACAGGTATAGGATGGAGAGGAGCAGGAGGAATGACTTGATTTGGCTTACCAGTTATCTGACAGGTATGACAACTACGGCAGTATTGGCTTACACCGGTTTTTAAACCTGGCCAGTAAAAATGTTTTAGAATTAGCTGATAAGTTTTTGTTACTCCCAAATGTCCTGACCAGCTTCCTTCATGAGCCAAGGCCAAAATGTGGTTACGGTAAACTGATGGAATTACAATCTGATGTACCACATTCCAGTCAGCGTCAGGGAGAACAACAGGACACCATTTTCACATTAGTACTCCATCATCAACATAAAATGCCACTGGCTCAACTCTAGCTCTGTCAGCACTTACCACATTGGAGAAACAGTGTTGAAGGGTTGGATCTGTCTTCTGGGCTGTACAAAGCTGAGAACGTGTGATAGGGAAAAAATGATCGGCAGCTGTCTGAAGCACCTCTGGATCCCTTACAGGAGGGGCCGCAGGCACTTGTACATTGTCATGTGGTTTTCCTTCATCTGAAAAGAGTGGCATAAGTATACTGTCAGACAAGTCAACATCTGTTTTTGAGGTTTGCTTTAACTTTTGAGCTCGAGTGAGCACACAAGAAGTAGTAACATTGGACTGTACGGGCTCTTCCTTCTTAAGAGGGCAGGGAACATCTAATATTTCCAGTGCTGGAGTTACCTTACCACCAGCAATATCATTACCTAGTAGAAAGGAAATGCCTTTAATTGGCAAAGCAGGACAAACAGCAACAGGAAAAGTGCCAGAAACCAGCTTTGAGTGCAACTGTACTAAATGTACAGGATGAGGGACATAACCCATTTCAACTCCTTGCAGTACAACACTGTATCCACAAGATAGATCAGAGAAAGGTAAAGAGACAGCTAAAATAACCGGTTGTGAACTTCCGGTATCACGTAAAATGCGGACTGGATGCTGATCTGCAGTCATTCCAGGAAGTGAAACTAACCCATCAAGCAAGAAGGGCTCGAAGCAAGGATCAGGAGTGCAGTCAAGTTCAGTCCTTTCTAGAACAGGCGGTTTACTCTTTATTAAACCCACACCCTTTGGTTTGGTTTGTGAGAAACGTTGTTCCTTTCGTTTTAAAGCTAAACAATTAGCAATCATATGACCTGTTTTGTGACAATAGAAACATTCTTTGTCATCCTTTGTATGAGGTAACCTGGGTTTTTCAGTACTTGTTTTAATAAGCAGACTTCTTGGAAACACAGACTGAAAGGTAGACTTATGTGTAAGAACATATTCATCTGCTAATACAGCAGCAGAGGAAAGCGAGTCTACTTTTTGTTCATTTAGATGAACAACAACACGCTCAGGTAGACAATTTTTGAACTCCTCTAATAAAATGAGTTCTCTTAGAGAGTTTAAATTTGTCACCTTACTAGACGCGCACCATCTGTCAAAGAGACTTCCCTTCTCCCGGGCAAACTCTATATAGGTCTGTGTAGGGCTTTTCTTAAAAGACCTAAATTTTTGCCGGTAAGCCTCTGGAACTAGTTCATAGGCTTTCAAAATGGCAGCTTTAACTACCTCATACTTAAGGGTGTCTGCAAGAGGAAGGGCGGCCACAACCTCTTGAGCTTTACCATGGATTTTACACTGTAAAAGTAGTGACCAAACTTCAGGTGGCCACTGCAAAGCTTGCGCTATCCGCTCAAAAGCAGAGAAGAATCAATTTCTGTCTCTCGAAATTCAGGTACTAGAGCCACATATTTAGTAACATCAAAGGATCTAATTGAAGAGGACCCACCAGAACCATTAGCAGGATTCACCGTGGTGGTATGAACTCGAGACCTCACCTGAGATTCAAGCTCTAGCTGTCGAAGCTTTATAGCCTTTTCGGCTTCTATTTCCAGCCGTTTGACTTCAAGCTGATATTGCCTGAGTTGTGCTCTCTCCTCGGCCTCCATTTGCAGTCTGGCGAGACGAACCTTCAAACGAGCTTCAACCTTGGAATTAGCAGATCCAGTGGAAGCGGAGATGGGAACAAACCGAGGAAGTGTGTGCCCACCAGCCTCTGCGTCCCTCTCTGGCGTTAGCTCTTGAGGTTTTCCTTGTGCAATTTTGCCAGAGGGGCCAGGAGTTGTTAACTCTTCTGGAGGCACAGTAACAGCTGTCAGCGCTGAAGAAACATTAATCTCAGATGGCAAGGTCAATACATTTAACTCAATGAGTTTGCACACAATTAGATCCTTTAATTCTTTCTTAACAAGCTGCATAGGGAAAGAAATAGAAAAGTGGCTAGCAATTAGGGCTAAGTCAGCTTTATGACAACAAGCAAGTTGATCAAGAGAAGGATGTTCCAAAAAGTGGTCAATATCAATTCAATTCAATTCAATTCATTTTTATTTATATAGCGCCAAATACAACAAATGTCATCTCAAGGCACTTAGATAGTAAGTCCAATTCAAGCCAATTGGAATTCAATTAATTAATAATAATCATAATTCATAAAATAATCCAATTTGTTCATATAGAGCCAATTCAAAAACAATTTCCTAGCTAAGAAAACCAACAGATTGCACTGAAAACTTTTTGTTTTTCGGTCCAATCTCCCGGCCTGAGCGTGCCTGAGGCGACTGTGGAGAGAAACGACTCCCTTTTAACAGGAAGAAACCTCTGGCAGAACCAGACTCAGGAAGGGTGGCCATCCGCCTCGACCAGCTGGGGTTTGAGAAGACAGAAAGGGGGGGAGGGGGGGAGGGCCGCAGCGGCGGCGGCACTGTAACACCATTCAAAGGATATCTGTTGGAACAGGGAAACACGAGTTAATGACCACAATAATATCACATATACATAAAGAGAGTAAAGTGAGGAAAGGTGTGACAGATGAGGCCCCCCAGCAGTCTAGGCCTATAGCAGCTTAACTATGGGATGTTTCAGGATTACCTGAGCCATCCCTATTCAAGGTAAACACAAGAAACTTGTGCTAACGAAAAAATAAATAATAAAATAAAGGACCAGACTCAGTAAGTAATTCCCTATACTCCCTATATAGATCTGCTCCTCACACCACAACAACCATCTTTTTACAGCCACAAGCTACCTCAGCCTCTCACCAACTGCACACCAGTCACAGCGGGGTGGGGATTCAAACCCTGGTTCGGGTAGGGGGTAATGAAAGTATAGAGGGTGCCAGAGGTGGAGGCAGAACAAGACACACTAGCAGATACACTATCAGATTCAACAGACCTAACTATAAGCTTTATAAAAAAGGAAAGTTTTAAGCCTGGTCTTAAAAGTGGAAAGGGTGTCTGCTTCCCGGACATTTACTGGCAGCTTATTCCACAATAGAGGGGCCTGATAACTGAAGGCTCTGCCTCCCATTCTACTTTTAGAAACTCTGGGAACCTCAAGTAAACCTGCATATCAAACTGAGACATTTTGAGAAAACAGCGCAAACCCTACAGAGGCACCACCAAAACACTAAACCAAACAATTTACACTGAACTAGTCACGGGATCGTATTAAAAATCCCGGACGAGCCCCCATTTAATGTTACGACCCAGCTCAGCCAGGGGGGAAGGAGAAGTAACATTAAAGAAAATAAAAATACCCAGATGTTTTAAGGTGAAATAGTTGAGTGTTTATTTTAACAATCCACAAGTCAAACGAGAAGGGTCTCAAAACAGTACCCCAAATAAAACTCCAAAACAAATAATTACATCTTAAAAAAAAGAGGTAATTCAAAACTCTAAACAAAACCAAAACTGAGCCCAAACAAAAAACAAACCAAGAGGCTTCAAAGCCAGTTTTGTCAAAAATGACCAAAAACCAAAACACAGGACTCTTCTAAAACAACCAAGTTCTAGTAACCTTCAGAACATAAAAACAAACAAAGCCACAACAACACAAGCTAATAAAGCAACACCTAGCAAAGAGGCAAGCTGTTCTCACAAAGGAACCACAGCCACGCCTTCTGGTAGGAAGAGGAGGTTTAAATAGGGAGGCCTCTTCAGTGATTGGTCAGAGCAGGAGTAGGCCTCAACCAGGAGTCGAGCTGCATCCAGTTCCCTCAGTGGAGGCAGCAGTCAGGAACCTACACGGGAAAAATAAACATACAAGGCCACTGGCCGTAACAATTCTGATGTGTATAATACTTGATAGAAATTCTGAAAACGAGTTAATTTTGAGGCTATCTGTGCACTTTGAACCTTGTTCATCATTGATTGCAGGTATAGTCTGATTGGCAGTTCTTTGTCGTAACTTATGTGCTAGAATGCGTCCAATTTTTTTCCCCATGTTCATAGCATCTGTGTCTAGATTTGGAGAGGAGATATTCAGCCTGTTGCATTGATAGGATATCAAATTTGGTCTGCAAAGACAGACGTTATATCAGCAGATGGTTGATGGCTGTATAACATATCTAATTCCAGTATTTGATCTGTTAGCTCTTTAAGGCGCACAGTATTTGTTTTCTTCTTATTTGCGCAATAAGAAATGATTTGGCCTCGAAGATGGGCTTTTAAAGATTCACATATGGTTGAATATGACATTCCTGGCGTTTGATTAGTATCAAGAAATTTTTTTATTTCAGATGAAATAAAGTTGGTAAAATACTCTTCTGATAAGAGAAGAGGATTGAGCGGTAGTTATTTTGTGTGTTAGGAATGCTGATTTTTGCGGTTAGCAGAACATGATCTGAAATGAGTAGAGCTTCATAATCACACTCAGTTACAGAAGATAGGAGCCTTTTATCCAGGAAAAAAGTATCTATGCGAGAATAGCTCTTATGCACTGGGGAGAAAAAGGAGTATGCTTCAGCAATGGGATTACGAAATCGCCATATATCCACTACGCCATATGTTTTAAGAAAAAGCTGGATTGTGTGTGCTGGTTTGGACAAGGACGTCTTTTTGGAGGAACTGCGATCTAAGGTGGGGGAAAGTACACAATATATATCGCCTCCAAGGATAAGATGGTCTGATGTTGTGTTTGGTAGATGAGAATTTTTCTTTAAAAAGAATTCTGGATCGTCCCAATGCGGTGCATAAATATTGGCCAGGATGACTGGAAATAAAAAAAGTTGCCCTGTCACAATAATGTAGCGGCCTGCAGAATCAGAGTCGACATTAGTCATTGTAAATGGTATATTCTTATCAATGAGGATGGCTGCCCCTCTAGTCTTTGTGTGGAAATTAGAATGATAAACTTGTCCTGACAATCCTCTTTTTATTCAGAACAGGTCTCATGTGCGCAAGTGCGTCTCCTGAAGAAATGCAATATCGGTTTTAAGTTGTTTTAAGTGTTTGAATACCTTTTTTCGCTTACTTGGATGATTAAGAGACTTCACATTCCAACTAACATAGTTCACTGATGAGAGTCTATCAAGCCCTCTGGTAGAATTTGGATCAGTCATAGCCAACTGGGTAAGACAAGTAGTGCACTTGAAATTCACACCTGGCTGAGCAAATAGAAAGGAAAAGAGACATACATAAAATAAATCCAAGTCTGGTATAATGCCCACCCTCCCCCACCCCACCTAGTGCCTAGAGAAACAAGGCGGACATGGTACCCCTCAAGAACAAATCCACACATTTGTGTTTGTGTTGGGGAGCTCTGTAGAGGATACTGCTTGGGCTCCCATCGAACGATTCATGAAAACCAATTCAGAGCATTGTTATTGCAGCATTATAATGTCTGCTATGTGTTCAAGTAAGAGAAAGGAAAGAGAAAAAAAAGGGCCATTTAACCCCACATCTTATGGAATAAATAGTTTAAAGGTGTTAGAATTAAACACTGTGGATTAGCCACATCATATAAAATTATATTTTGTATCAACATAAATACATTCAATCAGACAAACCTTTTCAGCATTGATAAAGAAAGGAGAGAGAGTAGGGGTTTTCCACTCTGTTCAGCATAAATTGGTGAAACTGGGACAGTCTCATGCTCCTCTGCAGGGATGATGTGGTTCCTCACGTAGGTCATAGCTTTTTCTGCATCGGTGAATTCCTTTTCTTCTCCGTTGTGTGTGATACGGAGACGGGCTGGAAACAGCATGCCAAACCGGACGTTCTGGCGGTTGTGGAGCAGCTTTCTGACCTCGGTGAATGCGGCTCTGGCTTTGGCCACTCTTGTAGTGTAATCCGGGAAGATAGCAACGGTATCCCTGTTGTACCGAAGTGGAGCACAGGTGCGCGCCCGGTTCAGCAGCTCAACACAGTCTTGAAAGTAGTGAAGTTTGGCTACTATCGCTTGTGGTTTCTCGCCGGGTTTTCTTGGAGCCAAACTTCTGTGTGAGCGATCAATGAGCACATCCTTGTCCAGCTGCAGCGCTTCTCGCAGCAATTGAGACCGATGTAAAAAATAAATTGAAAAGGCACTGCAAACTAAAGTGCATATGTATGCCTGGCATAAAACCAGTTTGGTCAGATTGGAAAAAAGGGCATATATTTTCAATTTTCAGTTCAAGTCAGTTTATTTATGAATTGCTTAGTCACAATAAATGTCATCTCAAGGCACTTTAAAAGCAATATAAACAAGTGCACTAAAGTCCACTTAGTCTGTAAAATCCAACCCAGTTATAAGCTTATTCAGTCCAGTTTATTGAAATCCCTTTAAAATCCAATTCACTATTACAAAATTCTGTCTAATTCATTATACTCGTATTCATATTTTGCCAGCTCATCAAGAGTTGCCTTGCTAAAGAAACCAGTACAATGCATTAAATCTTAATCTTTATTCAATCCCCCCTCCTCAGCATGCACAGGCCGTGGGCAGTCAAGAGCAAGAACTCCCCTTAAACTGGAAGAGTCCCCCAGCAGGTCTTCAGGAGATCTTCATGATATACCCAGTTCTTTACAAATCCAAGCTATGAAGTTGACAGAGTTGTCTGTAGACCTGTGTGAAGGCACAGATCTGCTCGAAGGATACAAAAACATTTTAGCAGCATTGAAAGTGCCCAAAAGCACAGTAGCCTTGATCGTTCAAAATGGAGGAGGATGAAGAAGTGGAACCACAAACAAACTTCTGCTCGGCCAGCCCAGCAGAGTACCTTGGTTTTGACCTTGCTTGAGTGACCAACAAGCCAACAGTCACTGAATGAGATCAATAGTTTATTTGTGGAAGTGGGAAAACTTTACAAATGGAGGGCCAGTGGTAATGCAGTGCTCCATCTCCTCCATCTTAGCTGTTCCTTGGACTACACTCAGATGTTGTCCCTGGAATCTGCCAGAGCCACTCTCCGAACTGGGGGTCACAGCTCCTAATGCACCCATGACCACTGGGAGCTTTGTGGATTTCACCTTCCACATCGGCCCCAGTTGTTCCTTCAGCCTCTGGCACTGAGCAGGCACCTCCTCACTGATGTTACTGTCAGTGGGCAGAGTGTTGTCCTCTGCTCTTTGCTGACCGCTATGATGTCTTGTTTGCTGTCCCACACTTTCTTGGCTTTTTGTTGTCAGATATATACTATATATACTGTACAGGCTCGGTGGCGTCGGTGTGCACAGTATGTAGACCTCTGCTACTGAGCAGAGATGTCTGTGTTGTCCTTCAGGACAGCCTTTTTTTTTACTTCTGTTAGGGTGTCTTGATGTTAGCTGCTTCCACTCTCTGCCAATGATACATTCCACGCAGGAGTCTCCTTGTTTAATTCTCAGTAGTTTGTGTTGTGGAGATGTGTGTGGCCTCAGCCCCAGGTTAAATTAAGATTAGACTCGAGTGGGTTTCAGATTGTTAAACTATAATATATTGTGCATGCTGGGAGTGTTTTTTTTCTATTGTGATATATTCTTTTACAGGGTCGGGCTACCATGCTGTACCATGGTACCGTCTTGTTTAGAAACATGTCGTTTATATCATCTGTGTACTGAAGTTCCCAAAAATAGCCTAAATAAGCAAAGCACTGTTGTCTCAATGTTCTCTCAACAGAAAACCCAACAAAGGCAAGTTCTCACTTTCCACACTAGGTCTGCTGTATTCTGTTTTCTATCGCACAGCTGTATAACAACAGATCAGCAAGAACTCATCAGCAGTCCAGCTTTGACTTTAGTGTTCCTTATTCCACCCGTTCCCGTGACCAGCTCAAATACCTGTAAACTGATCATCTAAGTCTGTGACTGAGTGTTTATGTAATCCTAAATACACATGATTCATTTCAGAACAGGGTTTTCCAGCTCTCAGTAAAGCCCCGTTTGAAGGTTGATTTCTTAAATGAGCCCTAACATAGAGACGGATCACCACACCTGAGGTCAGTGTAGAGCTGCCAATACGAGCAAATGCCATCAAACTTAAACAGCCTGCTGTTAGCCAGGAGACATGCTGACTTCACACAGAAAGAGTCAAATATTCAAACCAAAAGCAACCATTCTGAGAACTTCTCCACTGTGTTTCCTTAAAGCAAATCTGTGCAGTATAACAGGTAGGGGTGGGCGAAAAAATCGATTCATGTATGTATCGCGATTTTTTTTTTATGGGATGATTTTAAAAATCGATTTTTCTCCCCTGAATCGATTATATCACATCATATCCGTGTCCAGAAAAACGTCATCAATTCATCACATTAAGTTATGTTAAAATTAGCCCACATTTGTGCTGTGTGGACATTTCTCTTTTTGTCTCAGTTGAAATAAATGTCAGCTGCTGGACTGACTGACACAGACTGATGTGCGTTGTTTATGGGAACGACATTCATTCTAGAAGTGTTTGATTCAACTGGTTTGTTTTTTAAGGAGGAAGAAAATTGCAATTACTGATTATATCGAATCGCAATACTTGTAGAATCGCAATTATCAAGAATCGTGACCAAAGCACATCGTCCCACCCCTAATAACCGGCTGGTCCTTCCCCTGTGGCTGTGGCCCTGTGGCTGAGCGGGCCGTGAGAAGGATACAACATGGCTGCAGCAGAGAAGCACATCACCTTTGTTCTAAATTGTTTCTTTTTATGATGTCAGAAAAACTGACAACGCTGCATTTTATGCCAACTTTGAGTGGTGAAATATTTCTTTGTTGGTGCATACTGTACATTGTGGTGGAAGCTTTTCTTACCTTCTTATTACATCTGATGGGAAATGAAATAGAGAGCTTTCTTTTTCTGCCGGCCGGCCGGCCACGTGTTTATTTTCTTCTGCAGGAGAGGTAAGTCATGGTGGAGAAAGACCCCGGACAAAGGGAATCTAAGACCTATATACCTGAGGAAGGGGCGGGTTGGGGGTTGGGGTGTGTCTCACTTCTCTGAACATGAGGCAAATGGGGATGTGGATTGGAAAGCCTGTTGTGGGGGTTTCTGTCGCAGTTCTGAGAGACAGAATTGACCATAACAACACGGACAGTGCCACACTGCTGCTGGCGTCTGAGAACCACCAGGCTGCCCGTGTTAAAGTGTTGCGTGCCTTTTTTTTTTTAGGTACGTCTCCTGTCTGTGGCCACTCAGCACGGTGATCTGGAGAGTGTGTGTTACCTCCTAAAAGAAGCCCGTATCCCTGTGCCTCAGGAACCATCACACAGCAATCCAGCCATCCTGGCAGCACTCCATGGTGATGCCAGCGTGGTCAAAGAGCTGCTGGATTCCATACCTGGTAGGAGGAAAAGACTCCGTTCAACACTGATGTCATGGTGAATGGATCCCATTCACACTGTTTATTTAGCTGCTCATGCAGCTATAGCAAAAAGAATTTCAGTTTACTTGATGACACATTCAAAATTCAACTATTTGTTTTTACAGATCTCAAGATTTGATCATTGATTAAGGTTGCTAGTTACAGTTCCTAGTTGTAGTTCATTCCACTCCACTTCTAAAGCCTCTATATTGAACGGTTGTGTGATGGTGGAACTGTGTGGAGTCTGAGAAGATCTCCCTGATGTCATGGAGCTGTCATCAGGAGTATTCAGGCCTGGACAGAAAAGAATAGCTGCTGTTTCAGTACAACTGTTTTACTAAAGCCAGGCACACGTTATGTATTGCTCTTTAACCCACAGTAGAAAAAAATGCATGAAGAGAAAGCCTCTCTGATCAACACTGAAAGCGTGTGCTGGGTCTCTGCTTGTTAGCTCCGTGTCTGAGGAGGGAGCTGCTGAACTGCATGCTGGCCACGTCCTGCCAGCAGGGTCACCTGGACGTGGTCCGTCTGCTGGTCCATGGTTATGATGCTGACATCAAGGACTTTGCCATCCACAGTGATGAATTTGCTGTCATCAACGGGCTGCCGCTGTATGCTGCTGCTCAAGCAAGTACGGAGACGCACAGTAACACATTCCCAAGAGCAGATAATGTCTGCTCTCTCACTTTCCTCCCTTTGTATTCTCCTCATCTTTGAAAAGTTTCTATCGCTGCGGTCCCTTTGTTAAAGCTCCAAAGATTTGAAAGGCTACAGCATCCCTGAAAGGTTCTACAAAGGGCTTCACATGCTTTTCCCTCTTACAGACCCGCTACAGCACTTCAGAATCAGAATCAGAATCAGAATCAGAAAAGGTTTTATTGCCAAGTAATTGTACATCACAAGGAATTTGGCCTGGTCTATTTGGTGCCATAAGAACAAGACAAAAAAATATAATAATAATAGAATAAAGTAATAATAAATGTAAAAGAATTTTTTTTTTTAAAAATATGTGCAAAGTATTTGTAAGAAGAGTGCGTTAATGTAACACACTCTGTACTGACAGCGAGACAGAACGTTAATATAACGTTAATATATAAAGTGTCAGTGAGGATAAGGGGTCATGTCAGTGGGGGGGTACAGCGGGCCTTGTTGGTGAGGCCAACTGCAGAGGGGAAGAAGCTGTTCTTGTGGCGGGAGGTTTTGGTCCTGATGGACCGCAGCCTCCTGCCAGAGGGGAGTGCCTCAAAAAGTTTGTGTCCGGGGTGGGAGGGGTCGGCCACAATCTTGCCTGCACGCCTCAGCGTCCTGGAGGCGTACAGGTCCTGCAGAGATGGCAGATTGCAGCCGATCACCCTCTCCGCAGAGTGGATGACACGCTGCAGCCTGCCCTTGTCCTTGGCGGTGGCAGCAGCGTACCAGATGGTGATGGACGTTAGCTTCTCATATCTGTCTTCTATATACAGCATGCAGTCCTTTGTCTCTGCATGCACACACTTATGGTGTTGTTGCACACTTGATGTTGGAACAGCCCACCTGAGTAGACGGATTATGGTTCCCCATAGGTTACTGATACTAGAAGGTCGGTGTAAGTGCAGGAGGTTCTGTTTCACTTCTCCTCACCCCTTTAAGTGATAATGTCACAGATCAGTAGGACAATTCAGACAAAAGTTGTCTGGGCTGAGTTTTATTCCCAGTCTTACTGCCTAAAGCTGACTAAAAGAAAACAATCGAAGAAACTGGTTTTCAAAGTCAGGAACCAGGATTCAAAGTGCAGTGCTGCACTGCTCACCACCTACACACCAAACAGGGTGCTGTTTAAACTACTCATCAACACATGGTTGGCTATTTCTTTTTTTAACATTTTTTTTTTGGGCATTTTATGCCTTTAGGACAGTGTGAGAGAGACAGGAAGCAGGGGGCAGAGAGAGGGACGACATGCAGCAAAGGGCCGCTCGGTGCGGGACGCGAACCGGGGCGGCTGCTTAACCCACAACGCCACCGACTGCCCC